>NC_056725.1:999597399-999722399 GCF_019279795.1 Protopterus annectens | reverse complement strand
ACATAAATATTATATTATATTATATTATATTATATTATATTATATTATATTATATTACATTATAGCACGTCACATATTTTGTTAACTAGATTAACTCTGCTGGGAATTTTCAATGACCCACAAGGAAGAAACTCATCAAATCAGAAAATAAACAGATGTGTTCGATATCCAGCTGTCAGGTGGCTAGCTGGAGTATAACAGTATAGCATATAAATATAGAAAGTACAGTAAGGGCATGGTTTTCATGTAGAAATGCAAGATAAAACAATATGCTTACATAAACATTTAAAATCAGTATTTACAATACAGTTAGCATGTATTTTTAATCAATGTTTATGAAGACATAACCAAGCACAGTGAAAGGAAAAGAAAGAGAGACTTACAGGAAATGTTATCACTGAAGGGAAAAGTTAACAGATTAAGAATGCAGAGAAAAGCGTTGGTGAACTAGATGTGAAATAAATGCTAAGGTGAATAGATAGATAAGATTGAAGATGTGACAACAGGAATTACATCAGAAAATAGGTATGAGATAGGCCAGCTATGTAATCATTACATGTTAAGCACATAAAAGAGTACCATTGCTGGTGAAGAGATTAGTGCATAAAGGCAATTATGATAGGACACTATCATGTAATATTTCTTCATTATACCATGATCCCCCCAAAACGTGCACGCTGATTGGCCAGCGTGCCCATTGTAAATCGAGTTATACTAATGGAAAAAGGTCCTTTAACATTAACTAAAAACTGTAAATGGGTTTTATTTAACAACAACTTTAAAATAATAATAAAAGTATGTTAAACCCATTTAACATAGCGGAAGGGCAGTAAACAGGCATTATTATGCCATTATTTAAGAAAAGTAATAGTTTCTTTTCTTAAATAATAATAGCAATAACCACTTCTGGGTGTGGGTAATGCTAAAATTACCCGCGTTGGTCTTTGTTGGTCCCTCGGGCCCGCCACCCCTAGGGAACCCGCCACTAAGGCGTGGGTTACAAGCGTACCTCGATTATAGTATTGTATATATTAGAAGGGGGCATTGTGAGTTAAGAAGTGTTCCATAGCTTATGTTTTAAATGTTGAGCACCAACACATTGTTTGTAGTTTGTGTAGCAATTTATTCCATCCTGCTGTATTAGAGGAATGTGTGGCTTACAGCCAGAATCAGCTTGCTTGCTTGTGTAAGTGACTTACTCTAGTGAAAGCCTGTTTTATAGATAGGTCTATCCATGGTAGTAAGGCACTTAATGCTGTGATTGTTGTAGGAATAGTGGGTGGGGGGGTTCAGTTTCAGACTGTGAAGGTTATAGATGATCACTAAATTGGTTAGGTAAACTCCCACAGAATTTATATTTGCCAACTAGTTTGGGAAAGACACATTTCATTGAGTCTGTTCAAAGATCTCATGCGTTCTTCCTTTCCTATTGATGTAGCTATCAGCTGAGTAACCCTTATGGCAGAGACTAAAGAAATATAGAATGTATTGGATTATTTATTCCATTATATATTGAAATCAACTAGTGGGATAAATTCTACTGTATAGCTGTCATGTAGTTAGGAAACTGTATCTAAAACATGTATACAATAACATTTTTTCTTTTCAAATTTAAGGTCGATACATAATTTGGAAATATTTGTATTTTCTATTAGTTATGGTTTTATTTATTTATTTAGTATTTGGGATAAAGGCTAGCTTGACTGGTTTGAAGACCCTTTTGTGGTGTGACCTGGGCACAGTAGCATAATGACACTTACTCTAAGTATATAGTACAAGCAAATAAGGAAAGACTTGAGAAGTGCAAAACAATTATGCATATGGAGCAGAATACTGTGGAATTGTGTTTCACATGTTAAGGTTGAAGTATACCTGTAATAGCTACAAATCACAATGATCCAGCTTAATTAATCTTAAACAATTAATAAAGGCAATAAATTATGTACATTACATACAGTGAATGATCACTGTATTTGCAATTTATAAGTAAAGTTTTAAAGAATTCTGTAATGAAACATAGCTATTAACAAAGGCTGTGACAAGTTTATGTATTGTTGGTTTATTTCCTAACCATTATACCTGAAGCATGTGCAGTCACCTTCATTGAACAGGTGTTCTAAAATTGTTCTATTTATACCTATCAGAGAATTTTAAGACAACTTCAGATGAGAGTTTGTTCCACAGAGCTGGACTTAGTTTAGGGAAGGAACATTGACCAATGGCTTTCTGAAAAATAGACGGCTAAGTGATACTATGTTATATTGGTTACTGGTCAAGGAATACAATTGTTCCCTGATATATAGTTTTCTTTTTAATGGTGGGCATTAGCTGTCTTCTAGAATCATATAAAGTAAAGTAGCAAGTCATATGTGCAACCTTCTGGTATCTGTGAGCCAGTTTAGAGCCTGCAGAAGGTTGCAGGGGTGTGATCTAGAATCAGCACATCAATCAAATTGGGCAGTTTTACTCTCTGTGATTGTAATCTTTATGTGTCATAAGTAGAGTGGAAAAACAGTAAAGAAAATCCACATTTTAGTTTTAGAATAAGAAGAAGAACGTTCTTTGCCAGAGGGGTTCTGTCAATAAGGGATAGGAGACGGGTGAATCTACAGCAAAGTTTCAACTGTGACAGAACTTTCATTAATGATGTCAACATGAGTAGTAATGTTTAGGGGTTGGACAAAGGTTAAACCTATGTAAATATGTTGCATATGAAATAATATTGTTTTGCATAACTGTGATGGTAATGTCTGGCAGTGCAGGAGCTTTTTTGTGGAGGATAATAGTTTTTTTTTTTTGTAGATCAGGAAGAATGTTTTGTAATCCGAGTTAAGAAATCTTTTAATGATGGTTTCAATGGATGATGTAAAAAAAGTATTTATATCAGATAATATCTAATGTGTTATTGTTAATGTTACTTGTACCAATATTGAAAGATGAAGAGGTATTTGTTGCATGTCTAGTTAGCTGCTTTAGTTCCTTAAAGAAATGTTTTAAATTATTGGTGGTAAACATTTGTTTTTCTCTTAGGTACATGGATTTAGCCAAGTTAGTAGTTACCCTGTTTTGATTTTTTTTCAGGGCAACAAATATATAATTTAAGTCTAATTTGGTAGGATTTTCTTTCTAAGTTACTCAGACTTTGTTTCTGTTTCATCAGAAGTTTGATATCATTGATTAATCATGAATATTATTGCCTCATTAGTCGTCAACGTACACAGGGAAAAAGTAAGTCCTGTATAACAAAAAGGATATCTGTGGGGAAGGAGTGGGTCAAACTAGTATCACTCAGTTCATAAAGGAGAAACCAACTGACTGCATTAAGATGATAATGATGGGTAGCTTAGTTTGTTCTCAGGAAACTTTCTGCCAGTCACTTAGTGATTTATAGGCTTTATCACTTTGAATGACAAGTAGGAAGAAACTGAGCAATGGTTACTTAGGAAGTCTGGAAGCATGATAGTGTCTAAATATCAGAGCAACATTTTGGTAATGGCATCGAATGTTGAGTGGTATCCAGATCAAAGGTTGGGCTGAGTTGACTGTTTTACTAGTTGCTCTTGGTTAGGTTGTTGAGGCATTTTGTTTAGGTGATTAGCTTCACATCCAGTAGCATCTAGGGTAAAGTCAAGCAAAGCAATGGTATTATTCTTAGGACCTTTGTTGAATGGTTTCTGTCATAATAGAGGTGGGGCGGGGGAACAATGCATGAGCCCTTGATAAGGGGGTATGGTTTCTTATGATGAGGTGAGCTAGCACCCTGTTTAGGGCTTTGTCATCATCCTGGTTTGTGTTAAGGGATCAGCTGTGACCATTGACTTCACTACCTATGTCTGAGCTAGGTCTAATATCAGATAAGATGTTGTAGTGGTGTTGCATGGAAGTGGAAGGGTAGAAGTTTTATTTATATATTTATTTATTTAGCCAGGTTTCAGTGGATGGCTACTATACTAGGGTTTCCTGTACAGATCCAGGTTTCCAGTGTGGACCATTTATTATTTGTGTTACAGTTGCTTATGCAGGCAATTTTAAGTTTGCATTGTCTGTTAATGAATGTGCTGCTAGGGCTGGGGTAGATGGATGATTTTACAGAGGTGCTTTAGGACTAAGAAGCTAGATCATTGTGTAGGACCTGGAATAGAGTGCATGTTTCCTGATCTTATGAACTTGCGATGAATTTGAAAAAATAAAGAGGAAACAATTTTTGAAGGGGGATATGTGTAATGTGGTGAAGAAAATAAGTTGTTGTTAAATACTGTTGTTTATATAAGTGAGTACAAAATTTAGCATAGGACTAGAGATAGTTTGAAATTTGTGTGGAGATGTATGTTTTTGCTTAATACACAAGATGTACTAGTAGTGCTTAATGTAAGGCTACTTAGAAGAAGGAGTCAGCATGCCAGGCAGAGGATAGTGAAGGAGCTTTAAAGATATGGTCTTACATGGAACACTCTTGATAATTCAATGTAATACTAGCAAATTGAAATGAAGAGGGCATCAGATGGACATGGACAGAGAAAAAGTAAACTTGCTTTAGTGTAGTTCTGGTTATAAGATGTACAAGATCTAAGGAAGGCAAAGGAAGAGAATACAGTTGAGATTCTGCCCTCCTCTAAATGACAAGATCTGTATGAGACAGAAGGAAGGAATACTGGAATAGAATGGAAAAGGATAATTATGAGATAGGGAGAGTGGAGGAAAGGAGCTTATAAGAAAACAAGAGTGTAAAATATATAGAGAGGAAGAGTACAAACACAACATTTAGTATGAAAGAAAGAGGAAGGAGTATAGGGGATATTGAAATGAAGCATTTCTTTCCTAAACATATCAATGTTTGGGGAAAGAGAGCAGAGGAGGAGTAAGTTTGCTTATATACTATGCAGGCTGAGAGAAGGAGAGAGAGGGTATGGCAGATTATTTGCAACGTAATCTGCATCAAGTAAGGTTGGCCCAGGTAATCTCAGCCTGTTTGCCACATAGGCTGTGAAATGATGGAAAATGGATGCAGTACCTTATCTGCCACATATACTAAGAAAACTAAGGAAAGAAAAAAGAGAAAGTAGCTTATATGCACCAGGCCTGAGGGAAAAAAGTGCATTGAACTAATAAGAGAAGAAAGTATAATAGTGTAGAAGCAGTAGCCCATGTGCTAGCTACGCTGAGACAAGAAGACTTAGTGTTGGAAAGTTAAAGAAAGAGAGTGGAGGAAAAAAGAAGAACAATTAACATATCTGCCTTCTAGGTTTAGAGAGGGAGAGATAGGATTATAGCCTATGTGTTAACAATAATGCTTCTGCTTTTCTTCTAGTACTTGAGGGAGGTTCACTATGGTTCACCTTTGGCTTCAGTGCTGATTGAACAAGCATAGCTAATCCACTGAAATCTCTTTCTTTGACTATGTTGAGAAAAATGTTATAACCTAATAACCTAGTATATCAAAGTCATCATCATGTACATGAGGTTTAAGCCATGTTTCATGGATAGCAAACATGTCTGTTTGTAATATTGATACCCAGTCTTGTATTATTCTAGGTATAAACTGTATGTTACAGACATGGTGGTATTAGGATCATGTGACAAAAAACATGCCAGTAACATATTCAAGGACATATTTCTTCTATCCTGATGGACCAGTATAGAGAATTATGATCAGGTCTCCAATCATTACCAGCTTACAATGTGTTCCTGACATGGATGCCAAGAAATTAACTTTGAGGGTGAAGCTCAAGAGGTGACTCTTGGTACCCATACCAAAAATACATAATAATATGTTATGATCAGAGATCCAGTCATAATTCTTTGTAGTGCTGTTAAATAAAATTAAGAATTCAATACACAGGAGGTTCAGATTCAAAAGTTTACTAGTGTACACCAGGAGGCAAAAAACGTACAAGTACAGAATTTTGTCTGACATGAAACAGGAAGCACACAATTTTATATAGGTTTAACATTTAAGCTATGCCCACCTTACTGACGTGATATGTCACAGGGCATCTACATCACTTTAGCTTACAGTTCTTTATTCATTAAATCTGCTGATGCTGTATATTTTAAAAAAACTTTTCCTCTAGATACAATACGGCCTTGCTATCCAGCTGGTCAGTCATAATGTCTTTCTGTAAAGTTACTTGTTCAAGGTTTCATATCAGTTCGAATACAATAGCAGCTTCAGTCTTTTAATGCATGTCTTTGTTCTCTGTTACACTTTCTCACACAGCTGCGTGCTATCTTAGTAACACATATACATGGCCAAATCATTCCAACAGGAAAGAGCAGAAGATTTCATTATTTCACACATTTAATTTCCTGACCCAGCAGATAATCACTTGTGAAAAGCATAAACATTAAAACTTGCTAAGCTAGCATTCTGCCAGGGTCAGAGATCAGCTTTGCTTCAAGCCACACTGCAGTTTCAAAACTACTTACATTTACACATGAATTAATCTGTACTGCTATATGATTAATAGAATAAAATGCATTATATACTACTTTGCTTTTAAATTAGCATTTCTCATATATTTAAATACACATTTTTCTAACATTTCCCCCCCTATTAATACTTTTTATTCTATTTTGAAGTATGCATAGTGTCATTTCATCTCCTAGCCTTTTCCACTTAGGATTTTCAGCTAGGTGAGTCATTCAATCTATACTTCAGAAAAAGCGTCATCTGAGATCAATCTTTCAATCTCGATATCTTGGTAAAAAGTTTCAGTAACAGATACATCAATAAAATCTTTGATTAATCTTTTCATGCAGGGAATACTACAGCAAACACATGCTCCTATTAGGAGTATACTCACACAAATGGCAATCAGAATATTCATTAGGATGGAACCCCCCCCCCCAAATAGATTCTGGAAAAAGTCCGTCAGTGGGTTTGGGCCTGGTTCAGTCATGGCTGATACTTGCTGAATTACCTCTAGGTGGTTATTAATCTCATGACGATTGTCAGGAATATAAGCACAGCATTCTTCTTTGATAAGCGCACACGTACCACCTCTCGCCGCTAGGGTGAAGTCAAGAGCCATCCGATTTTGTAGAACAACAGTTCTCATTGCATTCAGTTCATCAGTCACCAGTTCTAGGGCAGAAAAAGTTGCATTACTCATTACTTCGAGAAGTTTCGACAACTTCCTCAGCTCCCAGATTGATTTGACTGCTCCATAGTTTGGGAATATTCCTGCCCTGGATATAATACTGTCACTCAAGTCCATATGAGTCAATTCGCTTTTGTCTTTTACTGAATTGTGGTCTTTCCAGCCAGCTTCGATCTTTCCAACTGGATTCACAGGTTTTTTAACTGGACCTTCGGATTTTCGGGCTGTTTCTCTTACGTTTCGTATCTTACCCAAAGGTAATTCTGCAGTATGTCTTATTGCCGGAACCAGGTAACCCAAAAAACAACTGCCGGACCAATTCTCAGGTAACCATTTATATGCCTTTTTCCCACAAATAAAATAACAGTTTTCTACTTTAGTACTAATACGCATCAGCCCTGCATGAAACATTTTCTGATCTATAACTGACAATTGTTTAAACAAAACTGGATTTTTTTGAATGTCATTCATAGTTGTTTTCAATGAGTTCAAATATGAGTCATAATTAGTATTGTAAAAAGTATTGCCATTACTATTCTTAGTATAACATCGGTAAGATATGGTTATATTACAATTGCTCCAGCCCACCTGGAGGGTGTCATTTTTGAAAAAACTTACAATTCCTTTTTGTGTGACAGGTAAAAATAAAGCTATTTTGTCCTGTGATCTCACAGTTCCTGTATTGAAAAGTAAATTCTCCCAATTCTCATTTATCCCCAAAGGGACAGCGGACATTATCAGTCCTCCATATGCTGTCGGTATAGCTGTACAAACCCAGCAATTTGAAATGTTCATAGTCTCTGCATATACACGTTTCATGGCTAGGTATGTGTTAAAATTTGGATGCCAGTCTATAGACGTTTCATCACGCCTTCCCACTTTCACTTGTGTGGTTGTGTGTAGGATAAACCACAGCAAGAGGAAAATTGTCACAATTACAGTTAATAAATGTACACTCAACAAAATGATTATGCAACATCTCTGGGGTTGATCTAAACTTCTATTCACTTTGTTTTTGGCCATCTCGGTCTGGTTGTGTATCAGTCACAAAGTGTTTATCAAGTTGAAAGTTCTTTACCGGTTTACAATGCATCAAATGAACCCAGGACGTCCTCTCAGCCACTCTAACTGCAGTAGGCATTGCCAACAGAACCTGGTACGGTCCCTCCCACTTTGGACTCGCCCAATTCTTCCTTTTCATCACTTTCAGCCAGATCCACGACCCTGGGGCCAAGACTGCTTCCACCGGTCTGGTCTGTTCCTTATCTGAAAAAGAGTTAAACTGCAAAACAGATTTATTTGTTAACAGTTTCCTCATATAACTAGCTAATGAACTGTCAGCCTCTTGCTCTGCAGGCATGAGAGCTTTCCACTGAGGCACATAATATGCTCTCCCAAAACCATTTCAAAGGGAGTCAAACCCTTTACATTTGGAACCGTTCTCATACTCAGCAGTGCTAAAGGCAGACAGCATATCCAATTCTTTTGGGTCTTCTCTACTAGCTTCCTAAGTTTGTTTTTTTAGGGGACCATTGTACCTTTCCACCAGTCCTGCTGACTGTGGGTGGTAAGCACAATGGTTCTTTAAGGAGATACCAAAAAATCTCCCAAGCTGATGGATTGTCTGATTTACAAAATGTGTGCCATTGTCACTATAAATCCTCTCTGGAATGCCAAATCTAGGGATTACTTCTTTTATCAGGGCTTTTGCCACTGTTGCTGCATCCGGGTTTTTGGTTGGAAAAGCTTCTACCCATTTAGAAAACATGTCTACAATAACTAAGCAAAACTTCTTCCCTTCACATTTATTCAATTCTATGAAATCCATACAAATAGTATGGAACGGGTATGGTGGTATAGGAAAACTTCCTTGCTTGGTTTTAAATGCCCCTTGTGCGTGATGCTTGTTACAAGTATGACAAGCTGCACAAAATTTTTTTGTGTAGTTTGTGTATCCGTATGTTTGGAATATTCGGTTTACTAACTGTATCATCCCCCCTGTTGAGACATGGCACTGCCCATGGCTCAACAAAACTGCATATCTAAATAAATTAGACGGCAATATCGGTTTTCTTTCTTTGGAAATGTACAGTCCATTTTCAAGAATTGCACCTCGTTTTACCCATTTTTGTTTTTCTGCTTTTGTAGTAAGCATCTGCATTGTTTTTAACATGTCTAAATCTAAAATCTCAGAGGGTTGTAATTCCTTATTTAAAAGTAAAGTTTCTGAGTCTGAGGCTGCTTGCTTTGCAGCTGCATCAGCTCGTGCATTGCCTTTCAAAATCTTATCCTGCTGTTTTGTATGAGCTACACATTTACAAATAGCTACTTTGGTAGGTAACTGAATAGATTCTAATAACTCCAAAATAAATTGCGCATGATTAATAGGTTTTCCACTAGATGTTATCATTCCTCTATTTTTCCATTGTTGTGCAAATACATGTACTGTAAAAAAAGCATACTGACTATCGGTATATATGTTCACACTCTTGTTTTTTGCTAAAGTTCATGCCTCGTTAAAGCTATCAATTCTGCTGCTTGTGCAGATAAGTTGTGTGGTAAGGATTGAGCTTCTAAAATTTCAGTGTCTGTAACTACTGCATTCCCCACCGGATTCTTCCCTGTAGGACACCTTCTGCATGAGCCGTCCACGTAATATGTCACCTCGGCATTATCCAAGGGCATATCTGTAAGATCTTGTCTAGGTAAAGCTAACTGTTCAATTTCCTGCAGGCAGCTGTGTGGTGTGCCCTGCGCAGGAGTTGGAAGTAATGTTGATGGATTCAATGTCGTACATCGTTCAATTGTCATATGAGGTTGGCTCAGCAGTATAGTCATACATGAAAGATGTCTAGCAGGAGAAAGGTATGCCACTTTCTCTTGCAGTAAAATGATTGCAACTGCATGAGGCACTCTCAATGTGAGAGGGTGGAATAACACCACTGAGGCTGAAGCCTGTACTGCCATTGCAGCTGCAACTACTGCTTGTACACAGTGAGGCAAAGATCGCGCCACTGGGTCTAACTGTGATGAATAATAGGCTATGGGGCATTGCTTATCCCCATGTTGTTGCGTCAATACTGACGTCATATATCCTTGCTTACAATCTACGGTTTAAAAAAAACGTTTGTGATAATTTGGAAGTCCTAAAACTAATGAAGAAGCTATCAACTGCTTCAACCTGCAGAAAGCCATTTCTGCTTCGGGTGTCCATTTTAAGATATCTTGTGCTGCCATTGGTGTCTTATATATCAAATCAGTCAGTGGAGCAGATTCCAAAGCATAATTTGGTATCCAGCTCCGACAAAAATTAGTTGTACCTAAGAAAGACATCATTTCTTTCTTGGTTGTTGGTTTGGGTGCTCGCAAAATTGCTGTTTTTCTTTCCTCATCTAGTATTCTACCTTCATTGGATATTACATATCCTAGGTATCTAACTTGTTTTTTCCAAAGTTGTAACTTACTTTTGTTTACTTTGTGTCCTTGTGTTGCTAAAAATTTCAGTAATGCTACAGTATCCTCCCTGCACTGTTGCTGGGTGGGGGCTGCTAGCAAGATGTCATCTACATAAAGTAGAATTTGACTACCTCCCGGTGAGGTAAACCCTGCCAGGTTGCTAGCCATTTCTTGTGCAAATATTGTTGGACTCTCACAATATCCCTGTGGTAGTCGAGTATACGTATACCTTTTACCCTGAAATGTAAATGCAAACCAATATTGACTATCAGGATGTATAGGTATTGAAAAGAAAGCATTGCTAATATCTACCACAGAGAAATACTTCTGTTGTGGTTCTAAATCGTTTAACAAGGTATGTGGGTCTGGCACCGTAGGTGCTCTAGGTATTACTGCATTGTTTACAGCTTGTAAATCTTGTACCATCCGCCATTCCCCATTTGCTTTTTTAACAGGAAATAGGGGTGTATTACATGGTGAGTCAGGAGATTCTACCAGTACTCCTTCTTTGAGTAATGCTGCTATTATAGGCTTAATTCCTATTTCTGCATCCTTTCTCAAAGGGTATTGTCTTTTCTGTGGTCTAAAAGCTGACTTTGGGGTAATTGTAACTGGTCCTGCTGTTCGAATAAGTCCTACATCTGACTTGCCTGTTGACCAAAGAGTTGTTGGAATTTCACATAAAGCCTTTTCTTCTTCTAATAATAATAATGCTAATCAGCTGTCCTCGCTAGATTGCAAGTGTACAGCTGGATGTGTCTGTGTCAACCAATTCAGTTTTTGTTTTTGTATCCCTTGTTCTGATAGTTCTAAATCAGCTTGTTTCTCCCATCTTGTTACTTTTTCTCCTAAATCTGCCCATTTGACACTTTTGTTCTTTGTCAAGCTGACATGTGGTAACCGATTTGATCTATACAATGCAAGGAATTCTTGAGGTAATGAACAGCTAACTACACTGTTCCCCTCAGTATCCCAGTACAAAGTACGCAAAACCAATCTAGTTGCACAATTTCTAAACAATTCTTGCTCATACTCTCTATCAGGTCCTGGTGTAGTACAGTAGTATAGAGTACAGTGCAACAAATGCTGTCGATCAGTGTTAAGGGAGGGAGCTTTACTGATGGCTACGTTCATCAGTTCCTTGGTTACTGCCCCTGGACCAGTTCTGACTAGGTCCTGGCTGTACCAGTAAAAAGTTTCACCCTCCGGTCGCACTACAAAGGTATCCATTTGTCTCTGTGCCTCCATACCTTGTACAGTTGGAACTCCTGCTATGCCAAATATCTGCATAAGGTCCCTGCCCAATAGGTTTACTGGACACTTTGCAGAAACAACAATTTTACTTCTCTGGGTCATACCTGAAACAGGGTCAGTTATTGCTATATCATGGGAAAGTGGTTCCCTGTATAGCTGTCCATTTTTTACTAGTATATAATCAGGTGATTATGAATGTTCTGGTAACTTGGAGGGGTGTATCAAAGTCCGTGACGCTCCTGAGTCACACAGGAATTTGACTTCCCTTCCCTCCGCCAGAAGTGTAACTTCCGGTTTCGTATCTGCCAAGTAGAGCTCTAAGCTCAATAATGCTAAGTCCAAAATTTCACTTTCTTCATCCTCCATATCTACTTGCACTTCCTCAACTCCCTCTATCACATTTACATTTGCTTTTTATTTATTAACTTTTCCTGATGATTTCTGACTTTCACTTGATGTATCCTCACTATCATATAGTCAGTCCTCATCTCCCTTTTCTTCTGTGATTACCTTTTTGTTTTGCCTACAATCCCTTGCTAGATGTCCCTTTTTCCCGCACTTGAAGCATTCACCTCTCTTTTTCCTCTCTTCAAAATCTTCTGATCATTTGTCAGACTGTTTGTTTCCCTGGATATTTTTCTTACCCTTTTTACCTGACTGTAACACAAATACTTCAGCTCCATCTTCAGCAGTGAAGACTTGCGCCTTCTTTTTCTTTTTGCTATTAAAATGTCTTTCGGCAAGTCTAGCATATTCGAGTAAGGCTTGTAGCCTCCCTGTTCGATGGTATATCATATGTTTCGTAATGAAGCTACTAATAGGTGCAATACAACCTTTCAAAAATGCATTTTTTAATTGTTGTTCATATGGGGAATCATTCGTTTGGTTCTCAGGAATCGACATACCGCTATGATTATTAAAATATTCTAATAATCTAGCATAATATCCATCTATTGTCTCATTTTCCTGTTGTATGCATTGATTAATGCAAGTCCAGTCTGCTCTGGGTTTCCATTTCTCAGAGATTCGATCTGTCAAACCTTTCACTCTGTTGTCTAACTCTGCGTCACTATGTGGGAGTGGTCTAAGCTCTGCATTACGAGGATTCCAGGTTCCACAAATCATATGCCAATCTAGACCTATAATTTGTCTTACTACTTTTTCTACTTCTTCCCCATTCAAGTGGTAACTCAACCTCATGCCTTGTAAATCTTCTAAAAATTTCGTAAAATTAACTTTCGGATGGGGGATTCCCTCAGTAGCCTTCCGGATGTCCTCCGGTGTCCATGGTCTATATACTAAGAGTGTTGGGTCTTGCCCTTCCTGTCCTGCCTGAGGATTTGGGATTTCTATAAGTGGGCATATTTCTTCCTCACTCTCATCCTGTAGCTTTCTCTCTATTTGGTATGGCTCTGTGTCCCTATGTGTTTTACGTGTTCGGGACCTAGTCTCAATAGGATCTCTAACAAATGGTTGTGGTCTTGCTGAAACTTCAGGATAACCAGCCTGTCCACTCGCTTCATATCCTGAAAAGGGTAAGGGAGGGGACAAGGGAGGAGGAGGAGGAGGAGCTGTTGCTATTACCAAGTTATTATCCTCTTTGTCTAAAAATAATGTTTTTGAATTTTTAAGCTTCTGCTCTCTACGATTTGCTTCCTCAACCCACCTGTGTGCTAGAGGAATGCCTAGTTAGCGTTGCTTTGTTGCCTGACGTCCTGCATCAGATTTAAGCTGTTTAAGGAGTTTAACTAGTGAAGTTTTATCTAGTTTACCATCAAATTCATATTTACTAACCCATTTCGTATAATACCTAACGTTATCAGAACGTTGTAATTGCATGTATTTTGTGTCTTCGGTTAGGGGCGGATCTCGCGAGGTTTTGGTGCACTGATTACCCATGTCAAAGAAAATGTTACGTAACCCTTATTTATCACGTGATATCAAGTTTTCAGTTCCTGTTCACAGTTTATCTAGAATAACTGCCTACCTTATTCCGTTACCCTGATCTATGACCAAATATACAGTACTTCCTTTTGTCCCTGATCTGCAAATCAAATCTTGATAACAATATACTGTAACCTAGTCCCTGATCTAAAACAGAAAAAAGGCAAATTCTTCCTACCTGAGCCTCCGGTATTGAACTGTTCAAGTTCCGCTTTTCGGCCACAGATCAGAAAGTGGCCAGCCTCTTTACACACGACAATTCAGTCGGAGGTCTTTTCACTCAAGAAGAACCATTTCGGTAAATTCTCCTGCGCAGTATTCGACCACCGATATGCTCTGATCTGCAGCTTACCAAGGGAATTCTGGCTCGAAGGACCAAACTGTTAAATAAAATTAAGAATTCAATACACAGGAGGTTTAGATTCAAAAGTTTACTAGTGTACACCAGGAGGCAAAAAACGTACAAGTACAGAATTTTGTCTGACATGAAACAGGAAGTACACAATTTTATATACGTTTAACATTTAAGCTATGCCCACCTTACTGACGTGATATGTCACAGGGCATCTACATCACTTTAGCTTACAGTTCTTTATTCATTAAATCTGCTGATGCTGTATATTTTAAAAAACTTTTCCTCTAGATACAATATGGCCTTGCTATCCAGCTGGTCTTTCTGTAAAGTTACTTGTTCAAGGTTTCATATCAGTTCGAATACAATAGCAGCTTCAGTCTTTTAATGCATGTCTTTGTTCTCTGTTACACTTTCTCACACAGCTGCATGCTATCTTAGTAACACATATACAAGGCCAAATCATTCCAACAGGAAAGAGCAGAAGATTTCATTATTTCACACATTTAATTTCCTGACCCAGCAGATAATCACTTGTGAAAAGCATAAACATTAAAACTTGCTAAGCTAGCATTCTGCCAGGGTCAGAGATCAGCTTTGCTTCAAGCCACACTGCAGTTTCAAAACTACTTACATTTACACATGAATTAATCTGTACTGCTATATGATTAATAGAATAAAATGCATTATATACTACTTTGCTTTTAAACTAGCATTTCTCATATATTTAAATACACATTTTTCTAACAAGTGCATATGGATTTGTCTGATCCATGTACTACACAATGTTTTGTAACAATAAAGCAGCATGGAAGTGGTTGATG
This sequence comes from Protopterus annectens, assembly GCF_019279795.1. Classification (NCBI taxonomy): domain Eukaryota; kingdom Metazoa; phylum Chordata; order Ceratodontiformes; family Protopteridae; genus Protopterus; species Protopterus annectens. Next base: position 999,707,469 of record NC_056725.1, on the reverse strand, counting down.
TCCTTACATATTCCCTGGTAAGGGAAGTTTGTATCAAAATAGTGACTGCAGTGTAGCTCTCAATATTAAGAAAAAAAACTGGCATTATCAGATAAAATACTTCTATTGTGATAAGTAGGGAGACTTGGGAAATTGCATCATTTTACAGATCACCCAATAGGTCGAAATGTAAACTGCTGAACTCTACATCAGAGCTTCAAGTTTATTTTGAGAAGGCATATGCAATAATTGCAGAAGATCTCAAAGCACCCAATATATCCTGATCTTCTTGTATGACTAATTGTTCTCAAAAAAAATTCAGATCAAGTATTTTACACAATCATTTGCAAATTGTTATTGAACTAACATGGGACAAAAATATTGAGGATATGGCATGGATCAAGAGAAGTGGGATAGTTTTAAATGCTAAACTGACCCTGAATTGGTGAATTCTCAGCAAGTGTTCGTGACTTGTGAACTTACTGCTAACTAAGGTCGTAGCCCTTTTATTATGGATGAAGTAAAAAAGCTGTACCAAGAGAATTGTGAGATAATAAATAAAGAAATGGTGCAAATGCACTTTATGAATGTATTTTATGACTTTATTAATGCGTTTATACCTCTGCAGCAGGGCAAGCCATCTAGTGGTGTGAACACTGGCTCTGTATGATTCCCACTGTTGAAATGAAACCTTGACACTATGTAAATGGATGGATGGATGGATGGATGGATGGATGGATGGATGGATGGATGGATGGATGGATGGATGGATTAATGTACTTATAAACCATTATGTGTTAACTAACATTATTTAAGTACCTAATAAAGGTTTTATAAAATATCCACCTTGGTCACCAAGATCAATACAAAAAAATATATATTTAAAAATAAAATACTGGAATGTTTATACAAATTTTCCAGATGCTAAGAATAAAGTGAAATACTTAAGGTTCAGAGAACAACTAAAGTAAATCTAAGGGTGGTGTCCATAGTCCCGTGCTTCAAATACGTACAACCATAATCATTGAAGAGCAGTGCTGCTCCTGTTTTACAATAAGCTAAGCACTAACAATTGACACTGATTCTCTAAAATCTTAGCCCTGCAACAAAATACCCACAGCAGCTTCTTACATCCTAACAGGTACAAAATTGACTAAAAATCCCTTTAGTTATATGCAGAAGGAGCTGTCTGTATATAAAGTAATGAAAGCTTTCAGTTATTTTCATTAAGCAGCTGTAGGTCTGTGCCAGCACAGGTCTGTTGAAAACTTATATGAGAACCTGTGCTGAGCCAAGATGAGTGTTACTGGAATACTGCTTACTCAAACTGTTCTAAGGTTACTTCCATTCACTGTAAAGAATGCCCATATATGAACACCTTCTTTGGGCTTCTATAAGGCTGGAAAGAGGAAAGATAGGAAAGGCAGAAACAGTAGAGAAAGAGAGAAAACAAGCAGCACACAAAAGGAACACACTAAGATGATTGTGCCAGATGAGGCGGAAAATAAATTGCGTTATGTTTTTTAATGGAGATAGACTCCCATTTTCCAATATTTTAAAGAGAGAGGATGGGAAGGGGTAAGAAAAATTGTATGAGAGGGTTGCGAAGAGTTAAGGAGGACATATACATAAAAGAGAGACAAAGAAAACAGGACTGTTACAGTGGGCTGACAGATAGGAACAAGGCATACAGATAGCAGACAGACACAAATGGGAGGGGATGAGATGCAGAAACCAGATGTGTTTCCATTACAAAGGGCCTCAGTTATCAATCCTTCATAATGAACCCAAAGAGGGTAATCTGGGTGGTGTTGGGTTGGATGCCTCCTTTGGCTTGATGGTTTAAAGCTGCACAGGTTAGTGAGGCTTGAACGAACTGGAGAAGAGAGTTAAGGGCTGAAGGCATCTTTCCACTGCTGACTTATCAGGGCCTGAAGGTCATGTTAGTTGCAACTTACCAAGCTACTATGCATAGGTGGACCCACAGATGTGAAGCCACCTTTCCACCCTCTGAGGACATCCTCAGGTGGTCAGTGGAAAATAGTGAGCATTCCCTCACCTGGAAGACATGCAACTGTGCTGCCTATGGACCATTTGGACCAGTAGAAAATGTGACATAAAAGGGAGAGGAGAAATATAAACAAGCAAAAAAATATGACAGAGAAACAGACAGAGATGGAGACAAGAATTTGGCCCATATGAGCTTTGTAAACATTTCCATTTATTAAGTAAACAGAAATTTGTTTATTTATTTATGCATTTATAAATTGCTATTAGGCAGTGCTGCACCTTTTTTCAAATCTTCTTGAATAACTCCGTTCTGAGAAGTATTTATACGTGGCACTTGTTACTGATGCTTAATATGTGATATTAATTATTAACATCTCCACTACTCTATGGATTACTGCAGTACTATATTAGTGTTGCACTAGGAGTTATGCTGTCATTATCAGTGTAGGTATCTATGCAATTCAGTAGTTTAGTGTAATAAACAGACATTACTTTCTCTGGGCTTTACTATATTGACTGTGGACTAATGATCTAACTATCACTTTTCATATAGAAACTTAATAGTGCAGTAATGAGATGACATTTTCCTTTTTAAGGGGATATGTTTTAATGTCTTTTCAAATGTTTCACACTTAGGAGCCCTCTCCACAAGACTCAACATTTTTCCTTGTTGCTAGTTTGTTCATAAGTTCATAGGTTCATAGGTAGGTACTAGGCTATTGGCTCTAGGGCCTATATAAGCCTAGTCAAAAAGGTACCCTGGCATTCGCCACCCAAGAAAATTATTTTCCTGTGCCACTGTCAAGCAGAGCCACATAAGTGATCCCAGGGGTGAATTTCCTATTTCCAATCCAATCATCAAGATTTTTCTTGAAGAGTGCTAATGAGGAGCTTTGTTTGATATAGATAGGTAGATTGTTCCAGAGTATGGGAAGTCTCTGGGACAGGAATCTGTCCCTCCAGCATGTTCTGTTTATTGTGGTGGCAAGGTATAGGTCCCTAGAGTGTGTAGCTCAGAGGGATTGGAATGTCTTTAAGTGGAGCATATCCAATAGCTCTGGCTTTGACATAGCTTTGCATGTTATGCAGAGATCACCTCTGAGTAGGCGATATGCAACAGAGTAAAGCTGGAGATTTTTGAGACGGTCTGCATAGGGCATCTGTTTGAGGCTGGTAATCCTCTTTGTGAGGTATTTCTGCAGTCTTTCCAGTTGTTGTAGATGTCTTGTGAGTTACATACGAAAAGGGGCATTGTACTCTATAATGGGTCTAATGAGTGACTAGCAGAGGGGAACAATGACCTCTTTTTTCCTGAATGAGAAACCTTTTGTGATAAGATGTGCCACATAGAAGAATTTCCTGACTACTGTGGCAATGTGTTTATCAAAGAAGAGACTACTGTCCACCTGTGTCCCAAGGTCTCTTATCACACTTTCGGTGTTAAGTTTACTACCGCCTATGTGGTAGTTCATGGGTATAGAGGTTTTACCAAAGGGGATGACAATGCACTTTTTGGCATTGAGCTTGAGGCCATGGCTTTTACACCAGGCATCTATCTCAGTGAGGCCCTTTTGTAGGATGTCAACATCACTAGGAGTTTTGATTATGGCTCCCAGTTTGCAGTCATCGGAGAACTTCGTTAGCCAAAGACCGTCTGTGTTAGTCTGTACTTCAGAGAAGTAGATACCAAACAGGAGAGGACCCAGGACTGAACCCTGTGGTACTCCACTTGTCACTGGTCTGAAGTCAGATTTGGAGTCTGCTACTTTCAAAGTGTGGGTTCTGCCAGTGAACCAGTTGGCAACCCATCACGTGACATAGGGATTTATACCTAGTTTAGTGAGTTTATCTATAATTCCAGAGTGGGGGATGGTGTCAAAAGCCTTGGTAAGATCTAAATAGGCTGTGTGAACCACCTTAGCCTTCTCTACAGATTTGGTGACTGCTTCAAAGAAGTCTATCAGGTTTAGGAGACATGATCTGCCTTTTACAAACCCAAAGTGTGTGGGGTCCAGAGTTTGGAGATTACCAATGTCTTTGTTTATATATTCCATGATGATACATTCCATGGCCTTGCAGACCATGCTTGTCGGGCTAATGGGGTGGTAGTTCCTGGGGTCCGTGGTGGCTCCCCCTTTGTGGAGTGGGATAACCATTGCTGTGCACCATTCAGTGGGCACAAAACCTGAGGTGAGGCTATGATTGAACATGGTACTTAGGTGGGGTGCCAGTTTGCTCTGCAGTTCATGTAGAACGCAGCCTGGGATGTTGTCAGGTCCCATGGATGCCATGTTCTTGGCTTTGGAGAGTGTGGTTTTTACCTGTGTAGCCGTGATTACAGAAACGTTAAATTCTTCCAATATAGAGATGGGCCCTTTAGGGGGTGAGAGGGGGGTAAAGTTAGCAATTAACCTATCTGCCAGGATGTTGGCAATATCAGTTGGTTCTGTATATTTAGTGTCATTCTGCTGTAACTCAGAGCAGATCTGAGTGTTGCCATTGAGATTCTTGACATAGCTATGGAATGCTTTGTGGTTGTCTTTAGAATCAGTGGCAATTTTGTTTTCGTAACTAGCTTTGGAGGGTTTTATGAGGGATCTCAGCTTCTTACTGAGGCTGACCAGGGAGTTCCTCCAATCATGGAATTCTATTCTTTTTTGCAACAGTTTCTTTATTCTGTTGTACAGTTTGTTTATAGAAGAAGACCACCAGATTGGCTTCATTTTTTTTGGAGGATAGCATCTTAGTTCTGTTAGGGATAACATGATCCATGCACTCCTGTAAGTGCTTATAAAGTGCAATTGTGTAGGATTCAACAGTTGTACCTCTATTGTCTGTCTGCATGGGTGTCGTGAAGTTTGCCACTTCTGTTTTAAGAAACGTGAAGTTGGATTTGGAGAAATTTTGTACGGTAGTTTCCCTAATGGGGGTTGGGGGCAGGATGCGGATGTCTAGGGTGATTAGCCTGTGGTCGGATCTGACCAATGAGGAATTGACCTTTGGTGTGGAACACTGGTCATCCATGTTGGTAATGACTAGGTCTGGGATATTGCTGCCCCTGGCGGGGGTGTGGATAAGTTGATCGAAGGTGTTGGAATTTATGAGTTCCAGAAAACATTGAGCAAATGAGCTGGCACATGAGTAGTTTTCCCAGTTACTGGTGGGGTAGTTGAAATCACCCATTATTAGGGGTTTGGGTTGTACCTAATATTTTCCAGTGTATCTAGAAATGAGGAATGGGAATCCAGGGGCATGGTGGGGGATCTGTAGCAAGCTACAATTTGGATTGTGGTCTTGCCCAGAGTTAGTTACACTTGTATAATCTTGGATGCATTATGCTGAGCAACTAGACTGGAGATGTGGGTATCCTTAATAAATATGGACACACCTCCGCCTTTAGTGTTTCAGTCCAGGTTAGGTGGCTGAAAAGTGTGGTATGAATTATAGCCTGGTAATGCAGGGGTGCTCTCTGCAGCCTTTAACCAGGTCTCTGACACTGCACAGATGTCAATGTTCTCCATTTTAAGGAGTGTCTCGAGTGAGTGCATTTTGAGGTTTAAACTTCTAGCATTAAGTAGCATTACCCTCAGATTTTGCTTGCTTGTACCTGTTATAGTGATGAATTTGTCATTTGAACCTTGCCTAAAAAAGGCACTATAGGGATGTCAAGAGCCTTAGCCAGTATCTGGAATCCCAAGGGCGACAAGTGCAGGCCATCTCTGGCAAAACATTGTGGGCTGTTGATCATGTCATCCCAGGCAGACAGATACTGAATCCCCTTAGAATGACACCAGAAGCTTAGCCAATTGTTAAAGTCAATCATTTTGTCCTTGTACTCTGGTGCCATTCTGGGTGATGGCAGGATGCCATTTGTGTTATATATTATCTCCTCTTTAGCTCTGGAGTTGTGTGAGAAAAAAGAGAAAAAAGTTGCTTACTCATTTGTGAGTGTGTCATGCCTGAAATAATTCTCTAATTACAGCTTTTATTGGATGAATTAATATGTTTTAACTGCTGTCTACCTTTATGTTCCGACATAGTCCCTTATGATTTCCTGGGGAAAAACAGCATGATAGTGTGTAAATGTGTGACTCAGCCTTGGTGAGGTATTTCTTGCAAAATTATAACAAGGTTGCAAAGGCATTCATCTTGGAAAAGTTTTAATAGTGTATAACTTTGTTTTCTGGGCATTATAACGTGTTCCTTTAATAAATTGTTACAGTAGTACTAATATATCTGAGTTGATAAAATTATGTGAAAAATAGAAAAAAAGGGTTTGGATGGATGGAAGGATGGGTGGATGGATGGATGGCTGGATGGATGGATGGATGGATGGATGAATGGACTGATGGATGGATAAATTCAGAGACAAAATGGTGCCTGTAGAAAGGTGAGAGGTTTTGGTATTGATGTATTGATCTGCTTCCGAAACTTATGCTACCATGGAAACATCACTAGATAAGTGTGCGTACAATTTAAAGTGAACATTCTAAACTTCAATGAAATATTCATATCGATGTTTGCTCTGTGCATATGATTCTGTAATCACTAATAGTTCTACAGCATGGTGAATCATTAATTCAGTCTACATGTTATTCATTCTAAAGCACTGCAGGCTGCAGTGCTGCAATTATGCATTGCATCAAATTTCTCTACAGCCCCCAATGTCACCCCTGCCTAGATGCGGTGCTTTGGTCTGTTCAGCCACTGCTGAACTTGAAGAAACTTCTGGAAATCACCAAGACTATAAACAATATGTCTACAGATGGTATTCCTGCATATTTATAATACTTTTAATAATACAAGATGAATTTTTGCTATGGCTAAGAAGTTAGATTTTACTAATCTATTAGTACAGAACAATTAATACTATGGTATGACTGAGTAACAGAGCTTTAAAAAGGCAGTAAATATACACTTAATAACAAATATTTAATATATGTCTGCCAAAACAATAACAATATGTTTTACAAAACACACCTGAAACATTAGCTTTCTACTACAGTGAATAATGCACTAAAACTTATTTCTGATATGTTCATATAAATACAGAGAACAACATACACACATGTATTATATACACATATATGTATATCTGCATAGATAATTATAAATAAAAACAGAAATGTGAAGCCATATATATATATATATATATATATATATATATATATATATATATATATATATATATGTGTGTGTGTGTGTGTGTGTGTATAAATATTATTATTATATATGTGTGTGTATATATATATATATATATATATATATATATATATATATATATATATATATATAAATTTCCATACAGGTTTGCTATTAACATTCAGAAATGCACAGGTTCTAATTTCGTTCTATCAAAAGTATAGCTTCAAAGTTTTCTATACTCAAATGTTCAGTTAGTGAATCAGCAGTATAGATATGTCCCAGGATTCAATAAGCTAAAATCTCCATGTAGGAATAGTGTAGCCATTCCTACATGGAATATGGCCACTAAGCGATCCAGTAAACAAGCCTGGGGACGTGCACGAGCCTGGCAACACTAGTATGCCACGGCCATGATAGGATTATACTAATGGCCTCATTTGCTGTTGAAAACCATGCAAATGCGGTCAATTAGCAATCCAGTAATCAGGCAGGCATCCGTGGCAGAATAGTGTAGCATGCAGAAATGTATTCTGCTACTAGCCAAATGTATTGCTGCAAAAATCAAAACGGAGGCATGACAGCTCATACTAAAGCAGTATTCTACTCCTTAGGCATGCTATATGGCCATTGGCATGGGAAAGTGTTGCAAAATTATAAAAATAAAAGTTTTTTTTTTTTTGGCTGTTCTCGGCCATTTAACCATAGAGCAGCGTCACGCAAATGGGTTCCTGCCGAAAATAAAAAAAAAATGTGAAAAGGCAATTTTAAGTGAAATCTGCATTTTGCCATTATAGTCTATAGTATGCAGAATCAAAACAATAGCAGGAAACACTAGTTGGTAAGAGGAAAGGCTCTGGGTTAGTGCTGTAACTAGGGACTAAGGCAGTGGGGTATGCTAATGAGGGAAATTTACTGAATCACAAAAAGAAGCAAAGTGCCAAACTGCACCTAACCATGTAGGTGCTATAAGGCAGTGGTGTAAGCAGGAGGAGCATTGGACATGAAAATGGGGGTATTTCATGCTTTGTGTAAACACATTGGAGCTCCACGTCTCCCAGATGAGCTTAGCTAAGCACAGCTAAGCAAGGGGGTGTGTCTGAAGCTGTGTTGACTTCTTACATGAAATGAATAGTGTGTTCGTGTCCAGGGGAGGGCCGTTTCTTATTGTTTACCTTAGCTAAACTGGTTTGAGCAGTGCGCTTGGGTGTAAAAACAAAACAACCCCCCCCCCCTCGAAAATAGCAGGACTGTTTACATTTAGGCACTGGGTTTGCGTGGTGCGCCTCTGGGCTTAAAAGGGTTAGAAATGGAAAGGGAAAAACAGAAACAAGGAAAATAGCAAAATCTAAGCAATCAAGTAAAAATAGCATAGCTAGCAGGTGGAATGCATCATAGGTCAGCCAACCATACAGGCAGTATCTACAGCACAACAGTATAAACTATGCAAACACCTTACAGTCTGTTTTTTCCCACAAATTGTGCACCCTTGGTGTACATGCGGGGGAGCTTTAACCAAAAACATGTTAGGGGCTGCCATTGCTTTGATCCATCAGTATGTGCTAGAGGCTGAGGACGGTGAGGAGGATAATGCTGACAACTGCCACAGACTGAGGAAGAGGAGAAGAGTGTTCAGACCCAGGGTAACATACCAGGGGCTACATGATGTGGAGATAATAGAGAGCTACAGGGTGGACGGAGACATACTTCAGCAAATCACCGAGCTGTGCCGTCCTCAACTCAGACCCAGAGCCAACAGAGGGGAACCCATCCCAGTGGATACCAAGGTATGTGTAGCCTTAAGAATACTAGCCACAGGTACTTTCCAAAGACCTACTGGGGACATCATGAGGGTCTCATAGTCATTGGCATCCAGGGTGCTCCACCAGTTCCTGGATGCCATCCTACCACATGCCAGTGTGCACATTTACTTCCCCAACACCCGTGAGGAGAGGACCAGCAATATGCATCTCTTCCACCATGTATCAAAATCCTCTGAGGTACTGGGTGTGATTGACTGCATGCATGTCCACATTAAAGCTCCACCTGGTGAACAGAGTAGGATCTACATAAACCAAAAAGATGTTAGGGGCTGCCATTGCTTTGATCCATCAGTATGTGCTAGAGGCTGAGGGTGGTGAGGAGGATAATACTGAAAACTGCCAGAGACTGAGGAGGAAAAGAAGAGTGTTCAGACCCAGGGAACTCTCCAGCCACATGTACACACATGTTCATAGTATGTTCCATGCTACACAGTATGATCCTGTGAAAACAGCTGCATCAGGAATAGCATGGGGAAGGATCACACAGGCCCCCTACATTGCCAAGGTCCCCACAGGTGCAGAGGGACTCAGAAGAGGAAGCGTAATACACACACTGATACTGTAGGGACCCAGGGACTAACACCTCTCTCTGACTCACACACACAGTAAAATGGATGACACACACATTACATTACCTGTAACTTACAATGTATAGGCAGTGTACTGTGTGCATCCAACATAGCTAGCCCTCAAGCACCGTCCTCACAACTGCCACAGGAACAAGGTAAGTCAGTCTTTTTAACAATAAATGAATTGATTAGTATGTTTTGGTAGCATATCTATGGTAATGCTGCATGCATGCAAGGGAATGGGGTGGCCTATTGGGATAGCAGCAGACAACTGACAGCTATGTGGGACACCAGGAAATATCTGCACAATGCTGGCTTCCCCACACTATGCAGTATCATTTAAGGTGGCAAATCCCACTGCAGTATACGTGGGGGGGCCAACTAAGGGGGGGTCATAGGTCACATGCATGGATGTCACTGTGGGGATCCCATACTCACCTCCAGACCCACACAGCAAGTCAGCCATATAAAACCATAAAGGAATGTCTGGCAAAGGCACACAAATGGCAACAGTGATGTAATACCCCCTACAAACTTACATGGTGATATCACAGCAGGCCTTGCATTTGCAGTGTGACTCTGAAGGGTAAAAGTCTGAAATTCAATTGTATGCCAGTACAATCTTACCTCTGGTCTCTAGTGATATGCCTCTATTCTCCAAGACAGGGCAGAGTACTATGCTAAATAGAACCAAAATGTAAAGCCAATATCAGCACAGTCTGTGCAAACATGTACTGTTGACAGGTGTGCCCCCTCACACCCATATTCACATAGAAATGCAGTACCATGTAAGTTTGTAGGGTAATAGCAGCAGAGTACACATTTCCAGGGCTGTCCCAATCAACATGGATAACATGTTGCATGTCCACAATATGCAGGGGTCAATGAGCTATGCATATGTGTGGGGAATACTGTCAGGATGTGGACAGCAACTTCTCATGGCTGTTGTGTCCTAGTGGCCTAAGTATAGTACTGTAGTAGACAGGGCCATGTTCCATGAAATGCAGTGCCAACCATGTGAGCTACACCTATGGTGGAAGTTGTACACACTGTCCAGATGTCAATATCCATTACTGATAGGAAGCTGAACAGGTTATGTACAAGGTGCCACACATATGAACAGTACACAGGTTGGAGTAGCCTACATAGTGCCTACCATACCTCACAACTGTACAGACCTTTCACAGAATGTACACAGGCTTGCATCATATTTGTGGTTTCTTTAGTCTGAAGTAGTCATTGTCTGGTAAATCATTGGCAAACCACGAACATCTAAAGTCAGAAAATATTGATGGATTGTAGTGTCTCAGACTTAATACCCTATAGAAACATGCATGCTAATGCAAAATCTGTTATTGTATCACCCTTCCAGGTTTGTAAGGCCAATAGTTACAATGGTCTATGTATTTAGGCCTTTGTCACCCAATTACTCATGGATTTGTCCAGATGTTTGGTTCACATACGTAGAGAGGTATGGTACCTAGTTACACAGCGGTGCATTCTGTCAATTACCATTGTCACCCCAGGAGGGGTCCACTGCCTGGCAGCCTGGGAACATATGAGTGACAGAATGCACTGCCTTGTTACAGATGGCCTGCATCAGTCTCACATGGCCTACAGGCCTCTGGCAAAGACCCATGCCTCACCCATAGTGCCTTTGCAGGGAATGTCATGGGGTCCATACTACCAATATAACACAGTCAACAAAATGCAAATGTAAGGCCATGCTGCTAAATGCTAGTAGTATACCTCTTAACCTTGTAGAGGAAGAAATCTGGACAAAGCCATACATAATGGTGAGATAAAGGCCCAACTATAGGGACACATTTGAAATATTGCTCTCATAATGTTAGAAAATTGATAGAATAACAGAGGGGTGTGTAGTAGCATGGATGTCATGAAGGGTGTGAAGTCTGAAAGTTTAATGTTCTGTCAATATTCCTTGACTGCAACCCTGAGTGATTTGCAACAAATGTGCTAGAAAATAACAATGTTAAGGGAAAATGACCAGATATATGAGGCATGAATCTGGATAATCTGTGAGAATCTGTGCAGCTGACAAGTTTGGCCACACTAGGATATGATCTTTCAGGTGAGAATATGTAAAGCTGACAGGTATGGCCACACCAGGATATGACCTTTCAGGTAAGAAGAATACCGGACAACCAGGAGATTCCCAGCCAGCATATTACCAAGATGCTGGACCTTTTACACAGCTTCATCAGTCAATCAGCCATAGACTCACCTACCAACTGGCTGGATTTGCAAGAATGTCTAGCCTTTACCTCATAATATAGGTTTGTGCATCACCCATTTTGTATTTCTCTGGTAATTAACTGTGATGATCTGATTATATCTGTCAGTAGGTGATGGCACAATACAGTACAGTGTCAAACATTACATTAGTCAGAAAAAGTCTGCTAAAATAAATCCTGTAACTCAAGCAACTCATACATTGATAAGAGTAATAGTTACAGTACCCCCTATGTTTGGCCCATTGTTTCCCCATATTGGCAGCCAGATATCTTGCACAAACAAGTGGATTCCCACACTTACTATAGAAGGTCATACTGAGCATGCTCCTACACTTAGAGAAGTGAAGCCCATGTCTGAAACCAAATTGGGCTATATATCTCTGTATTGTGGAAATGTCTTTGCATACATACAGCTATGTAAACCTAACTGTCTCCACACAGACACCTATCAGACAGGATTACTCACAATCAGCTGTAGGTGGCACATATGTGGTATATCTACATCTGTTGTGTGTGACACACACACACATATATGGGCAAAATATTACAATATGTCAAACATGCACACATATAGACATGGGGAAGAGAGGGACAGACAGTGATAGAGTGAGACACACAGGAAGACACAGAGAGAGAGTGAGTCATACACAGGGATACCCTGCATGGCATAGAGTGATGTCCTGCTGCCGACAGTTGCATACCAGTTGTAACCACTGGCATGTGCCAGCATGAAGATGAGATTCATTGTCTTATGGTATTGAGGGGGCGTTGGAATATCGCATCACCTACCTTTGTGTTTGTGTGTGTGTGCCTGTAGGTCTAAGTATTACAATGCCTTACCCACCCAGTACACTTCCCATTGCCCTACTTTACAATATCTGCCAATGTCATTCACCTTAGAAGTACATTTGGACTGACTTCAGTCCTGTAAGCTCTATAGCGTGTGTGATAACTGCGTAACACTATTATACAAATAACTCGATAGGTATGGATTCTAATCAGAGTCCTGGCATATGTAACAGTTTTTGGGGGTGTAAGAATAAGTGTTTTAGTCCATTCCCAACCAGTACACCTCACATTGCCCTACTTCACAAGATCTGCTGATGTCATTCACTGTAGAAGTACTGTTGGACTGGCCTCTGCCCTGTAAGTTCTGTGGTATGTGCGATAACTGCATACCACTATAGTATAAATGACTATTTGGGTAGGGGTTGTAATCTTAGTCCTGGCAAATGTAAAACTATGTGTGTCTGTAGGTTAAAGGTTTTGAGCCTGTTCACACTAAGTACACATCCCATTCCCCTGCTATAGCAGTCCTGCTGATGTCAGTCATCTTAGAAGTACCACCCCTACAAGCTCTGTGGCATGTGTGATAATTGCGTAACATTATAGAATAAATAACTAGTTAGATAGGACTTCTACTCTCAGCTTTGGTAAATGTAAAAGAGTGTGTGTGCCTGTAGGTTAAAGATTTTGAGCCTGTTCACACCTAGTACACTTCCCATTGCCCTACTTTACAAGATCTGCGAATGTCATCCACCTTAAAAGTAGCTTTGGAGGGGCTTCAGTCTTGTAAGCTCTATAGCGTGTGTGATAACTGCATAGCACTATAGTACAAATAACTATTTTGGTAGGGGTTCTAATCTCAGTCCTGGCAAATGTAAAAGTGTCTGTGTTCGTGTGTGTGTGTCTGTAGGTTAAAGATTTTGAGCCTGTTCACACCCAGTACACATGCCTTTGCCCAACTTCAGCAGTCGTGCTTATGTCAGTCACTTTAGAAATACCTTTGGGCAGGCTACAGCCCTACAAGCTCTGTGGTGCATGTGATAATTGCTTAACACTATACTACAAATAACTAGTTAGACAGGGATTCTAATCTCAGTTCTGGCAAATGTGCATGTGAGTGTAAGCGTGTATATGTGTAGGTTAAAGTATTTTGTGGCCTCTCCCACCCAATACATCACCCATTGTCATACTTTGCAAGGGATGGTGATGTTCCTGACATTAGAAGTACTTTGGGGCATCCTTCACCCCAAAAAACTCCATAGCACATGCGATAAATGCATAACACTTTAATAGCAGTAACTAGATAGGGAGGGGTTCTAATCTCAGTCCTGTCAAGTGTGTGTGAGAACAGTACTCTGTGTGGGTGGGGGTGTGTTTGTGTGTGAATTATATCCAGTGGGGGTGGGATTTGCAAATTATTTGCTGTTGCCCCCCCCAGTACATGTCCCAATGTCCACTTTACAAGGCCCACTGTTGTCATCTACTGTAGAGGTACCTGTAGACACTCTACATCCCTATAAGCTCGGTGCCACACGCAATAACTATGTAACAGTATTGAATAAATAACAAGATAGGTGGGCCTTCTAATACTTGGATACCATTCCCCACTCAGGAGTCATAGACAAACACACTCAGCTAGGCATCAACCCCTATATCACTAGGTAGCTTGCAAATTGGCTCACAGAACCCACAGTGTGCAAACAATGGACTCCATGTCAGACTGCTGACCAGTCACAAGTGGAGTCTCACAGGGTTTGGTCCTGGGTCCCCTCATGTCCAGGATCTACACCTCTGAAGTCCAGCCCAACACATAGGGACTCTGGCTGACAATGTTCGCAGATGACTGCAAGGTGGGTCCTATTATTACCTCTCCACGTGATGTTGACATCCTGCACAAAAGCCTCAATGAGACCTATGACTGGTGTCAGAACCCTGGAATCTAGCTCAATGGCAGAAAATGTGTCGACATCTCCTTTGGGAACAAAATAGTTCCCATGAATTACCACATTGATAGTAGTCCACTGAACACTAAAATCATTATAAGAGAACTAGGAACACAGGTTGACAGCGAGCTCTTTGTTGATCACCACAGTGCCACTGTGTTCAGGAAGTCCTTCTATGTGGCACATCTTATTGCTAAGGGTGTTGCATCCAGGAAGTAAAAGGTCATTGTCTCCCTCTACTCTCCCCTCATTAGACCTATCAATGAGTACAATGGCCCATTTGGCATGCACATGAAAAGTATTGTCAGCTAGAGGATAAAGCACTTTTGAAACCAGACAGTCCAAACCAGAAAATGATCAAAGATGTTTTATATGTCTGATGAAGCATTCAGTAGCAGAATGCAAAAGCACTAAATTTTTTTGATTCATTTGTTTTATTAAAAAGAGTTTGCTGCATTGTCTGCATTGTCAGTGGTGTTACCTTTGGATTTTATCTTTTACCATTTTGCATGCACCTTACTGGACACCTGCAACAACTGGAGAGTCTGCAAAAGTACCTCACAAAGAGGATCCTAGGCCTTAAACACTTGCCCTATATGGACAGTTTCCAATAACTCCAACTATTATCTGTCTCATATTGGCTACTTAGAAGCGATCTCTGCCTGACTTACCAAGCCATGTCTGACCCAGCTCTGTCAGGAATGCTACATCTAAACCCAATACGTCCACACCACATGCCCCAGAGACCTCAACCCCATTTCCACAATCAACAGAACATGTTGGAGGGATAGGTTTATAACCAATAGACTTCACATACATGTCAAGCAGAGCACCTCACTGGCTCTCTTCAAGAGAAATCTGGATAAGTGGATGGGGAATAGAAATCCCACCCCAGGGATCACTCCAGTGGCTATACTCATTAGACATATTGGGGACTATCATCAGGTGGCACAATGCCAGGGTATTCCCATGCCCTAAGCTTATAAAGGCTCCATGGCCAATCACCTAGTACACACCTATGAACCTATGAATCTATGGATGTCAGTACTGGCAAAAGTGTGCATGTGCATTAGTGTCTATAAAAGTGTTTGTGAGTGTGTAAATATGTGGGTTAAAGTAGCTTGAGGCATTTCTCACCAGTACACCTACCATTGCCATACCTTACAAGGGCTGGTGATGTTATTCACTATATAGGTACCTTGGGACACTCTTCACTCTATAAGCTCTGTGGTGCATGCGGTACCTGCATAACACTATAGTACCAATGACTACAGAGGTAGGAGTACTAATCTGAATCCTGGCAAATGTGTGTGTTTGTAAGTGTGCATATTTGTAGGCTACATCATTTTGAGGCCTCACTTTCCCAGTACACTGCCCATTGCCACAGTTTACAAGGGCTGGTGATGTTGTTCCTCTTAGAAGAATGGTGGGACACTCTTCACACTATAAGCTCCATGGTGCGTTGCATGCTATAAATGCATAACACTGTATTAGCAATAACTAGATAGGTAGGGGTTCTAATCTCAGTCCTGGCAAATGTGTGTGTGTGTGTGTGTGTGTGTGTGTGTGTGTGTGTGTGTGTGTGTGTGTGTGTGTGTGTGTGTGTGTATATGTGTGAGAATTGTATCCTGTGTATGTGTCTGTGTGAGAACTATATCCACTGGGGGTGGATTTTACATTGTTAGGCCATGGTACTCCAAATACATGTCCCAAGGTCCACTTTACAAGGTCCACTGTCTTCATCAACCATACAGGAACCTGTTGACACTCTTCAGCCCAATAAGCCCTGTGCCAAGTGCAGGAACTATGTAACAGTATGGACTGTCTAACAGGATAGGCAGGGCTGCTAATCTCAGTCCTGGTAAATGTGTGTATGAGTGTATTTCTGTGTGTAAGTGTGTATAACTGTAGGTTTGAGTATTTCTGGTCCATTCTCACTCAGTAAATCACCCATTGCTATACTTTACCAGGCCTGGTTATGTTGGTCACCTTGGAATTGCATTGAGACTCTCATCACCTTGTAAGCTTTGTGGCACATCCGATAAATGCATAATACTGTATTAACAGTAACTAGAGAAGTAGGGGTTCTAATCTCAGCAATGGCAAATGTGTGTGTGTTTGAGTGAGAACTATATCCATTGGGTGGCAGTGGTTTACAATTTTAGGCCATGGTACTCCCAGTACATGTCCCAAGGTCCACTCTACAAAGGCCTCTGTTCACATCCACAGTAGAGGTATTTGTGGACACTCTTCAGCCCTATAAGCCCAGTGCTGCGTGCAACAGCGATGTAACAATATGGAATGAATAACATGATAGGCAGGGTTGTTAATGTCAGTATGGCAATTGTGTGTGCATTGGTGTGTATAACAGTATTTGTGAGTGGGTAGATCCATAGGTGACAGTCTAATGAGTCCTTCCACAACCAGTACACCTCCCATTGCCATACCTCACAATGGCATGTGATGTTATTCACTTTACAGGTACGTCTGGACAGTCATCACACTATTACTTCTGTGCCACCTGTGATAACCGCATAACACTGGAGTACCACTAACTAAATGGGTAGGGGTTCCAAACCCAACAATGGGAACTGTGATCCTGTGTGTGTGTGTGTGTGTGTGTGTGTGTGTGTGTGTGTGTGTGTGTGTGTGTGTGTGTGTGTGTGTGTGTGTGTGTGTGTGTGTGACTGTGTGTGTGGGAACAGTATTTTCTGTGTGTTTGGTCAACACAATATCCTCTGGGGTGTGGGTTTTACCAATCTGAGGTGTGTTCCACACACACACTACACTTACCATTGCTTACTTTACAAGGGCTGCTGATATCAACCACTATAGACTTACCCGTATACACCCTTTAGCCCTATAAGCTCTGTGGCACATGCAATAACTGTTACACAGACCTGGTAAATGTGGACATATACAGCTGTACCTCTGCTCTGACATGGTCAATGCATTTTCACTCTGCCATACTACATGCTGGTAATGTCTGCAGGGCCGCAGCCTGCAGACACACACAGACACCTGGCATACAAACATAATATAGCATGTCAGACTACATTCAGTCAGTGGTACTAACAGCAACAATGCATCATGGCTAAAAAGGTATAGACACTTTTATGAGTACCAATAACAAATGCAGGCAGACAGCACCTTACACAGCATTACATAGCTACACTGTACTATATTCACCCTGTGCATCAGAGCCATATTAGCATGTCCCTGCATCGATGATATGGATGACAAGGATGTGGCACAAGCATCATCATATGCACAGGGTGTGGTGTGGGTTTGCCAGAGGCCTAGGGTGGGCCATACAGTTGACATCATGGGTGTGTGTTTGGAGGGGTATTCTATAAATGGGCTGTGCAGCAGTGCCATGTGTGTATGGAGGTGACCTGCCTGTGATATAGATGTGTGTGTGTATGTATGCACACAGTCACACCATGTGGCTTCACTACACAGGAGTATGTTGGACAGTTGTGGACCGTACATGGCAGGGTGTTCAGTTCACCATCTCTGGCCATGGACACAGTAACTGGTCCTGCTAGGGTCTCACTGGCACTACCAGGCCTTAGGCCAGAAGCAGTACTGCTTCCTGATGGTGACTGCTGACTGCTGGATTCGTGTCCCTGACGGGACCGGCCAGGACCATGTCCATGGTTTGCTCCATTGTGGTGTGGACAGCACCCCCCTTCAGTAGTGCTGGTACTGCCACTACAGGAGTGTGAAGGTGCTGGCCCCATAGACTCTCAGCTTATCTTAGCACTGACCTACATCCACATGGCTGATAAACATCTCCCACCACACGCTCTAGCACAGACTTGCCATGGTTGAGGATTGCTAAGGTCTCACCCCACCATGTATTCATGACCTCAGTATTTTGATATGTGGCCTCAACAAGGTCATGTATGTCACCACATAATCCAGGAAGAGTTGCATCCAAGACCCTGAGTATTTGTCTGGTGTTGCATTCACTACATGCCTGTGCAGCCATAACAGCCAAAAACATGCATCTGCTGGCACCTGCTGTGGCACTTGCAACAGCGGCTTGACAGGCAGCAGTCCTCCTTTAAGCACCCCTGTCCATCCGCCTGTGTGGGACCTCACCTTCACTCTGGTTATGGTTAATGGCTACATTCACACTTACCATAGTCACCACACTTGCCTTTTCCATGCCAAAACCTGCCAACTGTCCATTATCTGTGGCTGCTGGGGATGGGGTATGTGCGGGCATTGTGACTGTGTGCATGGACATTGTGGATGACTGTGGGATGTCAGTCGATGGCACAGATTCAGCCTCTAACAACCCCACCTGTGCCCCACTATGACCACCATCATTGTCAGAGTCTGCATAGACACTGACTTCAGATTCTGAGCAGGAGGGACAATGACCACCATGTCCACCTATGAGGGGAAGACAACATATGTAAATTAATACCTTCACTATAAAGTTTGCTGGTATACACACACACACACACACACACACACACACACACACACACACACACACACACACACACACACACACACACACACACACACACACACACACACACACACACACACACACACACGCACACACATACAGGTGAGGTGGCACAAAGGCATTACACAGACCTCACAATAGCCAATTGGTGACATTCATGACACAGTCAGACCTCAACATACACACTCTGGACAGGCCCTCAACTTCATACAGTGCAGCCCTTCCCACTTAATGTTACTACTAATATACACCTCAGGGATATGTTAGTAGTATTAGTAGGTGATCAGCCTTTACCTAACACATACTCCAGCCATGTACACATTGTTGCTGCTCACGTGTACAGCACAGTGGCAACTCCTACAGAACATACCTCTCAACTATGCAGAGTTTTGCTGAATGTCCAGATGTGTGGCTCATATTTTTGGTCTGTTCGTCATAAATCCTGTGTTTGGTTGCCAGATTACTGGGATGATCTGAGGACTGGCATCACTAATTGATGGCATAATTTGAGTGTCACACTTCAAAACCTGCAGTAAATGTATGTTATGAAAAAAATGATTACTCTAACAACCTTCTAAGCTTACAGTGCATATAATAAGCGTACACACCCCTGTTAACATGACAGGTTTTTCTTATATATAAGATGAGACCACGTAAATCATGTCATAACATTTCCCACCTTTCATGTTGCCTATAACCTGTGCAATCCAATTGAAGAACAAACACATTGGTTAAGGGTAACATAGAAAATCAAATATGTACAATAGGCTGGTTGCATGAGTGTGCACACCCTTAAACTAATACTTTGTTAAAGCGCATTTTGATTTAATTACAGCAGCCAGTCCTCTTGGGAAGGTGTCTATCTGCATGACACATCTTGACTTAGCAATATTTGCACACTCTCCCTTGCAGATGCCCTCCAACTCTTTCAGATTGTGAGGGTATCTATTGTGCACAGCCCTCTTCAGGGCACCCCACAGATTTTTGATTGGATGTAGGTGTGGACTCTGGCTGGACCATTCCAAAACATTGACTGTCTTCTGGTGAAGCCATTCTTTTTTTCTGATTTGGATGTATGGTTTGGGTCATTGTCATGTGGAAAGGTGAAATTCCTCTTCATCTACAGCTTTCTAACAGACACCTGAAAATGTTGGGCAAAAAGGGACTGGTATTTGGTACTGTCGATTATCCCTTCCACCTTGGCTAAAGGCCCACTTCCAGCTTACGAACAGCAGCCCCAAAGCAGGACACTGCCATCACCATGCTTCACTGTGGTGATGGTGTTTTTTTGGTGATACACAGTGCTGCTATTGCACCAAACAAACCTTTTGAATTTATGTCCAAACAGTGCAACCTTGGTCTCATTACACCATAACAAATTTTCCCACATGGTTTTGGGAGACCCGATGTATTATTCTTGAGAATTTAGCCAGACCTGGATGTTGTTCTGTGTAAAAAAAGGCTTCCATCTTCCATCCCTACCCTATAGGCCAGACATGTGGAGAATATGGGAGATTGTTCTCACATGTAGTACACAAACCAGTACCTGCCAGAGATTCTTGCAACTCCTTTAGTGTTGCTGCAGGTCTCCTGGCAGCCTCTCTGACCAGTTTGGGTCTTGTCTTTCAATACATTTGGAGGGATGTCCACTTCTTTGCAATGTTATTTAAGCCCCATTTTTTCACCATCTTTTGATGACTGTCGTCACTGTGTTCCATGGTATATGCAATGCCACAGAAATGTTTTTGTATACTTCTCTGGGCTGTTACCTTTCAACAATGACATCCCTTTGATGCTTTGTAAGCTCTTTGTGAACCATGGCTGTTGTTGTAGCAGGCAACTGGGTAAATGTCAGGAAAATCCTAGTAGGACAGCAGACCATTATTTGGTGTTTATCAAAGAGTCTCTGTAATTGTATTTACCAGGCTGTGGATGTTGATTCATTACTGGGACTAAGCAGAAATTCCTTAAGATTCCAAGAGCAGAGTAAGTATTTCTTACACGTATTTCATTGCGTTGCACTTCTGTAACACTAACAATTCTGCTATATGGTTAATCTACTACATTTTGTACTGTTATAAAGCTTTTTTACTGTTTCACTGGATTTAAGTACTGTTTTATACTGTTTTAACTGTATTTTCCATTGCTAGATACTGTTTCATTACTCTAATTGCATGCTTACTGAATTACTTAACTGTAAACTGCTTTTTTTCATTCTGAGAGTTGTATTTCCTGTTTTGGAGTCCTTTATCTGTGCTTTTCTGTGCATTTTTTGAGGTTTCTGTGTTCTAGTCAGGTATCATATAACTGGTTTGCTTCAAGTTAAAAGCATTCTCTAGAGTCTCCTTGCTCCTTTATTTGTTTAAAACTTTCATTTAGTGGCTACAGCTAGTAGCTGTAATACGGTGCATTACTATAATTGCATTTTTATTGAATTACTAAACTGTAAACTGCTTTTTCATCCTGAGACTTTTATTTTCTGTTTGTGAGTGTTCTTTCTGTGCATTTATCATGAGGTTTCTATGTTCTACTCAGGTAGCATAATCTTGATTGAGGTCTGCTGTTGTCCAGGCCTGGTAGTTTTGTTTGTTGAGTTTCCAGTGTTTCTGGCAGCCATTTTCTGCTGATAGTGTATTGTTTTCATTATTATTACTCTATTATTACTCTTCATTATTATTATTACTCTAATTGCATGCTTGCTGAATTACTTAACTGTAAACTGTTTTTTCATACTGAGAGTTGTATTTTCTGTTTCTAGTCAGGTATCATAAAACTGATTTGTTTGCAGTTAAAAGCATTGTCTAGAGTCTCCTTGCTCCTTTTTCTGTTTAAAACTTTCATTTAGTGGTTACACCTAGTAGCTGTAATAGTTTCCCACCCACCCTTCCTATTGTTGTCTTGTTGTTATACTTGTTGGCTTTGCAGTTGCCTGCCCATACTGTATATTTGATCTGGGACACTCTTCCCAGTCTAGTGTCATTAGCTCATTCTACCTAATAGTGAGAAAACATTTGAGAAGGCCAACCAACATAGATTCTTAACCTTGAATTATCTTCTGTTCCAGCTTTCTCCTTTTCCACTTTACAAAAAAAATTTCTAAGCTTGTTTCCCCTTTCCTGTAACTAGTCTAGATCAGATACAGATTTGCTGTATCCTGGACTGTTTGTAAACTCCTCAGCTCCCCAAGCCTGTCTGTGTTGGAGGGAAGCCTGCTAGCTTATCAGTGGGAATGGTAAGCACTAGGTAACCTATCTACCACATAAGGAGTGGTTTCTGGCCCAGAAATTGTAGTTATTGGCCATTTGGACAGTTTTCATTCTCTCTCAACTTTCTGATTTAAAAGCCCACAGTTGCACTTGTTTTCCCCCTTTCCTGTAACTATTCTAGTCCAGATACAGATGTGTTGTATCCTGGACTGTTTGTAAACTTCTGAGCCTCTCAAGCCTATCTGTGTTGGAGGGAAGCCTGCTAGCTTAGTGGGAGTGGTAAGCACTAGGTAACTTATCTACTATATAAGGAGTGGTTTCTGGCCCAGAAATTGTAGTTATTGACCGCTTGGGCAGTTTTTCCATCTCTCTCAACTTTCTGATTTAAAAGCCTGCATTTGCACTTGTTTCCCCCCTTTCTTGTGACTAGTCTAGTCCAGATACAGATTTGCTGTGTCCAGGACTGTCTGTAAGCTCCTGTTCCCCTCCACAGACTTTCTGTATTGGAGGGAAGCCTGCTAGCTTATCAGTGGGAGTGGTAAGAATTGGTAACCTATCTACCACATAAGGAGTGGTTTCTGGCCCAGAACGTGTAGTTATTGGCCGTTTGGGCAGTTTTCATTCTTTCTCAACTTTCTGATTTAAAAGCCCACATTTGCACTTGTTTTCCCTCTTTCCTGTAACTAGTCTAGTCCAGATACAGATTTGCTGCATTCAGGACAGTTTGTAAGCTCCTGAGCCCCCCAAGCCTTTCTGTGTTGTAGGGAAGCCTTCTAGCTTATCAGTGGGAGTGGTAAGCACTAGGTAACCTATCTACTACAATAGAAGTGGTTACTGGCCCAGAAATTGTAGTTTATTGGCTGTTTGGACAGTTTTTCCATCTCTCTCAACTTTCCAGTTTAAAAGCCCATGTTTGCCCCTGTTTCCCGCCTTTCCTGTAACTAGTCTAGTCCATATACAGACTTGCTATATCCAGGATTGTTTGTAAGCTTCTGAGTGGTTCCAGAGTCTGATCTTCAATTTTTCTCTTAGATTTTCTAATTCTCTCCTCTCCTGCACTTATACTAGCTTATTAGTCTAGCACTTTACCAGACTTCTTGTAGCAATTATTGTAGCACACAAAAGTCCTATAAGGAAACAGATCCAGTACTTATTATCAATGCCCACACCTCCAGATATGTCTAAAGGACAGTTCCCTGTGCTTTCTTCTATTAACCTGGTGAGCTTGGGCTTACTGAGGCAATGTAGCAACTGCCTCATCTACACAGGCAACCCTCTCCTCTTACCTTCCAACAATCAGACTTGCAAGAGATGCACTTATATATCCAAACTGGAAACCGCACACTCTCCAGCCAAGAACAGAATAGCTGGTCAAGAGGAGAAGGTAAACACTTGCACCACACCACATGGAACACATAGCCCTCTAGAACACACACCAGCAATGCCTTCACATTAAATCACAAGCCACACACCCACCATCGTGGAGGCTCTCAATAAAAATCTACCCAAGCAGCAGAGACTTCCAAGGCAGAGACACACTCGACCACCACAGCACAACACTGATCACAAGACACATATCTCTCCTAAACACTGTGCCACTCAACCAAAGCCCCTAAGGCAAAACAGCATTCCCAACACACTAGTTATAAGTGACTTGATGCAGAGGCACACTTATGTCTCACTCACTAGGTTGAATAAGGAGAAAGTAACAGTCAGCTGCCTATCAGGTGCCAGGATCCACCACATAACTCATGCACTCAGATCTCTTAACAGATACAAATATGACTCTGTCATTGTACATGTGGGTGTAAATTACCTCAGACGTACCTCCTTGGACTACATGAAACTCTTGGATTATGTAGCTCAGGTGGGTATGACCCTAGCCATGAGCAGCATCCTACCACCACCCAGAATGATACCACAATACAAGCAGAAAATGATTGATTTCAACAATTAGCTAAGTTTCTGGTGTCATTCGAAGGGGATCCAGTATCTGTCTGCCTGGGATGACATGATTGACAGACCTCCATACTTGGTCATAGATGGCCTGAATCTGTCACCCCTGGGCTTCCAGATACTGGACAAGGCTCTTGCAACCCCAATAGTGCCTTTTTTATTTGGTGTTCCAAAGACCAAATTACCACTGCAAAGCTACAAACAATTGCAATCTGAGGGCTATGCTGCTCAACGATAGAAGTCTAAATCTCAAAATGCACTCACTTGAAGCACTCCTTAAAATGGAGAACATAGACATCTGTGCTGTAACAGAGGCCTGGTTCAAGGCAGCAGAAAGCACCCCTGCACTACCAGGCTATAATTCATTCCACACCTTTCGTCCCCAGAACTTGGACCGAAGTTCCAAAGGTGGTGGAGTTTCCATATTCATACAGGATGTGCACACCTCCAGACTGGTAGCCCAACATAAAACATCAGAGATACTTCAGGTTCAGCTAACCCTGGGTAAGACTGAGATTCAGGTCGTAGCCTACTATAGGTCCCCAACCATGTCCCAAGACTCGCACTCCATGTTCCTAAGCACCCTGGAGAATATTAGGGTCCAAACTAACACTCTCTTACTAGGTGACTTAACTACCCCTCCATTAACTGGGTAAACTACTCATGTACCAATACACTTGCCCAACGTTTCCTGGAGTTCATTAATTCCAATGCCCTGGACCAGCTCGTTTCTACCCCTACTAGAAGTAGCAGCATCCTTGACCTGGTCATTACTAACATGGGCGACCATTGCTCTACACCAATAGTCAGCTCATCCCTGGTTAGATCCCACCATATACTAATCACCTTGGAAATCCACATTCCTCCCACCCCACCACCCCCGCAAAGGTAACCACCATGAAAAACTTCTCTAAAGCTAACTTTGGGTACCTAAAAACAGAAGTGGCTAACTTCATGACACCCATGCAAGTGGAGAATAGTTGCGTGACCACAGACTCATACACCAATACACTGTATGAACACGTACACAAATGTTTGGATCTCACCATATCCAATAGAACCAAGACGCTCTCCTCCGAAAAAAGGAAGCCAATCTAGTGGTCCCCTGACATAAACAAACTCTATAAGAGAAGGAGGAAACTGATGTAGAATAAGGTGAAGTCCCAAGAATGGAAAATCTCCCTTATCAGCCTCAACAAAAAGTTGAGATCCCTCATCAAATCCTATAAAGCTCGCATTGAAAACAGAATTGCAGCAGACAGTAAAGACAACCACAAGGCCTTCTGTAGTTATGTAAAGAATCTTCACGGCAATACCCAGAGTTGCTCTGAGCTACTGCACAATGGTACCGCCTATATCAAGCCAACAAATATTGCAAGTATACTGGCCGACAGATTCAGTGCCAACTTTACCCCTCTCCCCCCCAAAGGACCAATCACAATACCAGTAGATTTCCAGGCACCCAGTATTACTGCTGCACAGGTTAAAACAGCACTGTCCAAGGCCAAGAATACAGCTTCTATGGGACCTGACAATATCCCTGGTTGTGTTCTAAATGAACTACAGAGTGAACTGGCACCTCACCTGTGTGCCCTGTTCAATCACAGCCTCACCTCAGATTTTTTCCCTACTGAATGTCACACTGCTACAGTCATCCTTCTCCACAAAGGAGGAGTGACTACAGACCCTGGGAACTATCACCCCATTAGCCTGACGAGTCTGATATGCAAACCTATGGAACACATTATCATGGATCTAATAAACAAGAATATAGGGAAATTCCAAACTCTGGAACCCACACAGTTTGGTTTTGTGAAGGGTAGATCATGCCTGCTCAACTTGGTCGACTTCTTTGAGTCAGTCACCAGAGCTGTGGATGAAGACAAGGTGGCTCATACAGCCTACCTTGATCTGGCCAATGATTTTGATACCATTGCCCACTCAGGAATCATAGAAAAACTCACTAAGCTTGACATCAACCCCTATATCACTAGGTGGGTTGCAAATTGGCTCACAGATAGAACCCACAATCTGAAAGTAGCTGACTTCAAGTCAGACTAGTGATTACTCACAATTGGAGTCCCACAGGGTTTGGTCCTGTGTCCTCTTCTGTTTGGTATCTACTTCTATTAAGTCTAGGCCAACACAATGCAACTCTGGCTGACAAAGTTCACAGACGATTGCAAGTTGGGCACTATTATTAACTCCCCAAGTGATGTTGACATCCTACAGAATGGTCTCACTGAGACCAATGACTGGTGTCAGAACCATGGCGTAAACTCAATGCCAAAAAAATGTGTTGTCATCCCCTTTGGGAAAAACCCGGTCCCATGAACTACCATATTGATGGTAGTCCACTGAACACAGAAGGCATTATAAGAGATCTGGGAATGCAGGTTGACAGCAACCTCTCTTTTGATCACCACTTTGCCACTGTGGTCAGAAAGTCCTTCTATGTGGCACATCTCAGTACCAAGGGTTTTGCATCCAGGAAGAAAGAGGACATTGTCTCCCTCTACTCTTCCCTCATTAGGCCAGTCATGGAGTACAATGCCCGATTTGGGATGTACCTCACTAGACACCTGCAACAAATGGAGAGGCCACAAAAGTACCTCACAAAGAGGATCCTAGGCCTTAAACACTTGTCCTATATGGACAGACTCAAAAAACTCCCAACTATTCTCTGTATCATATCGCCTACTTAGAAGCGATCTCTGCTTGACTTACAAAGCCATGTCTGACCCAGCTCTGTTAGAAATGCTACATCTAATGAAATCCCAATCCCTCCACACCACATGCACCAGAGACCTCAACCTCATTACCCCAATTAACAGAACATGCTGGAGGGACAGGTTCATTACCCAGAGACTGCCCATTCTATGGAACAGACTTCCCAAACATGTTAAGCAGAGCATCTCACTGACCATCTTCAAGAGAAATCTTGATGAGTGGATAGGAAACAAAAAATTCACCCCAGGGATAACTCCAGTGGCTCTACTCGACAGAGGCACTGGGAACTAAGATTGGGTGGCACTATATCAGGGTACTCCTATGGCTTGGCTTGTAAAGGCCCCAGGGCCATTAGCCTGGCTCACACCTATGAACCTATTGATGGCAGGTGTGTACCCAAGAAGACGTAATGCTGTAATTAAATCAAAAGCTGCTTCAACACAGTATTAGTTTTAGCCCATGCACACTTATGCATCTAGCTTATTGTACATTTTTTGTTTGTCATACGTGTACCCCTAACAGATCTGTTTGTTTTACAAATAAATTGTACATGTTATAGGACACATTAAAGGTTGGAAGAGTTTGGAAATGTTTTATAGTGGTCTCATTTTTGTATATCACAAATACCTGGCATTTTAACAAGGGCATGTACACTCTTTATATGCACTGTATAAGACTAATTTTAAAATATGTCCCTAGTTTTGGGCCTTTATCCCCCCATTTTATCAGTCTTTGTCCAGATTTCTTACAATGACAGGTTGTGAGATATGCTACAGATATGTTACATCTCCTGCAAATAGGCCCATGTGAAGACCACTATGATGCAATGCAGTTAAACCCACCACAAGTTAACATGCACATATTGCAATATGGCTGATAGTAACAGTTGTATGCATGGTAACATGCATGATCCTAACATGCCTGGGGTACTGGTGAGCCACAACAGGACAATCCCTTACTCACCAGCTTCAGGTTGCTGCTCAACATCCAGACCAGAGGGACCTATGTAGTTGTCGGGAATAGGTATTGTCAGCAGACTCACATGTGGCATTGGTACAAGATGAATGTTACTTTTCTGCACATGTACAGTAGAAGCTCCGATAGTACACAATTTGCTGTCCTTCCTCATAGATGTGCACTTGTGTCCATTACAAAACCCCACCCACAAATGAAGTTTGACCTGACATATGCATCTAGATACTCTACAGAATCCAGTATGACTGTGACATTATTCAATTGATGTGCACTGTGGCCTTACCTGGATGCTCCTTGTCTGTTGCCTGGGTGCCACCCACCTCCATGACTTGTGTTTCTTGGCTTGGCTGATGTGTGGTGGCTGCCCAAAGGTTGTCAGGGAGCTCCTCTGTTGTCATACATGGGGCCTGTGTGGCAGGACCCCCCATCTGTAGCGGTACACTCCCTGGCCATGGCAGCAGCTCTTTGCCAGGCACAATGCATCAGGTCAGTTTTCCAATGCCTGACCTGATCATATGTGCATCCATGATGACCCAAGTTGTTAGCTCTGTGGACAAGGTCATCCCACAGGGTGGTTCACTCCCACAGATTGTGTTTGCCATGGCAAAACACCACTCCATGGTGCTGGATGATGGTATCCATGATGGCTGCATTTTCAGTTACAGTATATCCTGGTTGTCTTTGCCACTACATGTCACCTGAAAGACATAAACAGGGAAACACATCATAGTATCTCATGCATTGGTCAAAGTTATTTATAGAACCTGCACATCAGCATTGACTATCATTAGCCACAACCTACAACCACATCATACCCCTGTCATCTATCATCACAATACAAACCTACACTGCAGTCCTGGTCCTGATGTGTCATGTTACCCCCAATGAGGGCCAGTACATTGCATAACCCACCATTCATCATGCACCTTTGTGTAGATGGATGACAGTGGCCATCTTCCTTGCAGATAGGATGTCAATTGTCCTCAGGTTTTGCTTGCATACAGTGTTTAATGGAGCTGGGAGCATATACCTGAGTTCATGTAGGAAGCAGACAGGAATGTTATCATGTCCCATGAAGACGTACTTTTGTTGACTTTCAATAGGCATTATGCACCTGCTCCCTGATGATGAGGGGAGGGGTGTGGGTGCTGTGCATATTCACCTATACTGATGATGGGACAGGGGGATGATGTTTGCCCTTAACCTGTCTGCAGCAGTTTGGCTATAACTATTGTGTTTATGTGTGTATATGGTGTGATAGAGCACTATTACAGGGTGGGGTGGGTTGTTGCCTCTAAGATTGAAGACATATATGAAGATGGGCTTTTGATTGGCCTCAGTGGATGTGCCCAATTTGTACTCATAGCTTTACAGTAATTCACCTGTGACCTTATATGCTCATTCAGACATAGGCTGACTTGCTACAAGTTGGTGCCTGCTCCTACTTGGCCCTATAGAGCAAATATAGTGACCGATTATGTGGTTTGTGTATTGCTGCATTCCAGCAAAGGGGATTACTCTACCTTTGTGGAGGCAGGTTTTATGAGTGAGGTATTGCTAAGTCCACACAGCTATGTAGGTGCTCATATAGCTGTTTGTAGTAGGCATGGACACAAGGTCATAACACAGTTCGATACCGCTCCAATTTCAACCTGATAATCATGCTTATTCTAGTTCCCATATCTGTGTCAGGGCATTGCAACAACCAGTAGCTCTAGAAATGTGTGTCTGTTCGATGCACAGAAACTAAGATTATACATGTGTACAACATGTACAGCATAATTGCCTGATGTTTTGCAACACGCCTGTTGTTATGAGGCTTCCAGGTACACCTACTCATACATACATGTGCACAGGTAATACCTAATATACATTTCTGTTCTATGTCAGTATGGCACACTGTATTTACACTCTTGCTGTTCAGTCATATCTCTCAATCTGTTAAAGCAGGACATCTGGAGGATGCCACATGTACATGGTGGGCAATGGCCCCAAATTAGTGACACTTTCTTAAGATTGCTGTAACACACTTAAGTGATTTGATAGCACAGTAGCCTTTGCATTCACAGAAATACCCTGGAGGATGTCTGACACTCACATGTATGGTAGTATGTTCTAATGTCAATCTTCACACTCTCCCTTTATACCTTACAAGCTACCCCTTTCTGTTCTTAACTATAGCTCTTCCTGCTTTGGGATACCATACTAGACTCCTAGCTCTTGTTAAACCCCGTATCTCCATAGCTCATCTGTCCTTAGGGTCTTATATTTCTATCCACCCTCTAAACATTCTATACCTTCCTTCCATCTTCACTTACTTGTTTCCTCTCTACCCTCTCTGCTTATCCAAATTAATACTTGAGCTCTCTGCTCTTCCTAACATTTATCCTTACCTTATTGCCTATCTATTCTCCTTCCTACAGTTCTCTGCTCTACATTGCAAAACCTGCCTGCTTTTTTAACTTTTATACTATCCCTATCCTCTACATATCTACTTCTCCTAACTTTTTCACCTATCGCTCTGATTGTTTCCTCTCCTTTCTCTCTTCTGTGGTTTCCACCTGCTCTGTTCGCCCTACGGGCTCACTCCGCTTCCCTACCCCAATTCCCACCCCACCCCCAGGGTCCTAACCTTATAGCTCCCTGGACACACCCCTATCCCTACCTTCCAATCCTTCTCCTTCCCGCTCTGCCTTCCTCCCACCCCCACACACACCCCTTCACCACCACACACTCCCTCATTACTTTTCCTATCCTCCTCTCTATTTTCTTCCACTTACCCCTCCACTATAACTACTCTTTAAATCTTACTCCTTTCTCTGTTCTACTCCTATTCCCTCTTTTCTTATCCTTTATATGTTTCTCTATTTTACTTAACAGTAGAATACCCCTTTCTACTTCCTCCTCTCATACTTTTTCTCGTCCATCTCTAATACTCTTACTCCTCTTACTATGGCTCCCTACCTGTCAACCCAGCTTTTACTCTCAATACTACTTTTATCCACCCTATGCTCAGTTTACCTCCTGTCCTTCTATGAGAAATCACTTTATGTCCAGCATTTCCATCCACACAAACACACTACAACATTTCTCAATCCACTTAATTCATATCCATATATTTCTTCTACCCCTAACTATCAACTACCTAAATTCCACAGACTCACACATCTCAACTATGTCTTGCCTTCTGATAACAAAACTAAAATACTAACCCTTCTAAAATGTAACCTCATAATCAAACCTAATAGTCCTACCCTACAAGATGGAGACATCCACCCCAACCCTGGTCCTACTTTCCTTCTCCCTAGTATCTATACCCAAACTCAATAACACCTTCCTAATAGGACATCTTAACACTCAAAGCATAAACAACAAAGTACCCTACCTGCATGCCCTCCTTCACACACACTCATTTGATATTCTCTGCCTCTCAGAGACCTGGCTAAAACCTATCACTAAAGATACTGAAATTATTCCCCAAGGCTACAATATAGTAAGACTCGACCGTCCCTACCGCAAAGGTGGTGGAGTTGCAATTCTTTTTAAAAATCATCTGAATATCACTACCCTACCAGCCTCTCCAACCCAAGATAGCAAGGTAGAAGCCATCATTACTAAACTCCAATTAAATTCCAAAAAATCCTTTTATATCATCTGTATGTATCTGCCACCTGGTAACAATATACCTATCCTAGAAAATTATCTTAGTTGGGTATCTTCTACTTACCCCCAAGAAACCATTATACTAGGCAACCTGAACATAGACTGGAATAGCATTAATGCTGAAAATCCTTCATCTCATATCAACCTTCATGGTTTTACCCAAACCATTACCTCAACTACTAGGCTCAACAAACATAGTAATAGAGAAAGCATTTTAGACTGGATACTTATAAACAAAGTCAAAAATACTTACAAAGTAGGAACCTTGCCAGATGATGTCAGTGATCACTCCTTAACTTTCATAACAAGGGAAAATGCTGATTGTGTAAACCCCCAATTATAAGAAAAATACGCACTATCAAACATTTTAATTTAGACCTGTTTCAGACTGAACTTAGTGCATGTAACTGGAATCCCTTAAAAACACTTCCTCTTGAAAATGCAGTATTATACTTTAACACAACTTTTTTATCCATTCTTGACATACATGCTCCTGAACGTATTATTAGAATGAAATCTAATACAGCCCCTTGGCTCTCCCATGAAACCAAAAAACTTATTCTCACTAAAAATAAAGTCTGGGCCATATGGAGATCCCATAGAAATAACCCTGATCTTCTTCACTTCCGCCAGCTTAGAAATCTAACTAAAAAGGCAATAATAACTGATAAAAAAAATTCTACTGTGAACTACAACAAACTCATCTTAACAATTCTAAACTTTTCTGGTCTTCAGTCAATAGACTCCTCTCCCCAGGAACTTCCAAAACACCTTCCCCACTTAATGCTGACCCTGATACCCCTCAACAAACTGCAGATGCTTTTAACTCTTTCTTCACTGAAACTATACAAGCTCTGGCTAAACAACTTAATGCCAACAACTTCTACCCACCAAGTAACCTAACAAACTCTTCTTTTAACTTCTCTCTACAACCTATCTCTACATCTTACATATACAGACTCCTTCTCAAACTAAAACCATGTACCACCTCTGCTGATAAGCTCCCTTCACTTTTTCTTCAAAAGGCTGCCAAGGTTATCGCATACCCTATATCTATTCTCATAAATAGGACAATCAAAGAAGGAACCATCCCAGATATCTGGAATGTCTCTCATATTATCCCACTTCATAAAGGTGGAAACTCCATAGACTACTCTAACTATAGACCTATTGCTCTCCTCTCACCTTTGGCTAAAATTATGGAGAAATGTATCCATCATCAACTTGTACAATATCTCTCTCTTCACAATATAATAGCAAACTGTCAACATGGCTTTAGACGCATCACAGTACTACTACTGCCTTGCTCTCCTTTGTAGACACTATCAATCAGAACTGTAACAATAACCTACTCTCTTCTGCTCTCTTCATTGACCTCTCTAAAGCATTCGATATGGTCAACCACTCTTTATTAATTACTACTCTTGAATCCCTCTCTTTTGATATCCCAGCCATTAAATGGTTTAATTCCTATCTTACAAACAGAAAACAAGCAGTTCTTTGGAATAACCACATTTCTTCTCTATTGCTTGTTTCTATCGGAGTTCCACAAGGCTCTATTCTTGGCCCACTTCTCTTTTCCCTCTTCATTAATGATTTTCAAACAATAATCCCTCAAGCAACCTGCATTCAATATGCTGATGATTCTACGCTCATCTGCTCAGCATCATCCACCCCAGAACTTATCTCTCTTACTCAAAAAATCTTTAATACTGTAGAAACATGGATCTCCAGTCGGTCCCTCTTACTAAATACTAAAAAAACTAAACTTCTCCTCTTCACCCCCACTTCCAGGACCTCCCCCTTAAACTTCACCATCTCTTCTAACAGTGCCACTGTCATCTCACCTGAATCTACAACTAAACTTTTAGGAATTACCATTGACAATAATCTCTCTTTCAACCAACACATTAACAACACCATAAAACTAGTCAACAGAAAAATAGGATCCTTATATCGAATTAGACCATTTCTTACGCCATCAACTAGAACTAGGATTGCTCACTCTCATCTTATATCTACTCTCCTTTATGCTTCACCCATCTTTACCAACCTCAAGAAAACCAACCTCAACAAACTGGCAACCTACTATAATAACATTGCCACGCCGCTGCAGTAACCCCTACAGAACCCATCACTGTCTTAACCTGAAACTACTAGGCTGGCTAGAGTTTCAGAACTATCTTGCAATCTCTCAACTCACTATTGCCCATAAAATACTGTACCAACCAAATAACACCCCTATACTCTCACAACTCTTAATCCCCTATAACAATCTTAACTGCCTCCGCTCTTCTAGTAAACTCTTGGCTAGTTCTATAAAATCAAATAACACTGCTGGTGACTCCCTATTCACCAATTCAGTAGGTACAAAATGGAATTTATTACCTAGCAACATAACAATGATTACATCATTGCCTCTCTTCAAACAAAATATTAAACTGTACTTCCAAAATCACTGGCTTTGTTCCTGTAGTAAACCTGATTAACTTTCCACTTGTACTACTCGAATTTAAAACTACCTCTTACTCCTTGTGTGACACTATCCTCCGCTTGGATTTCTTTTTCTCTTCCTTCTTCATCTTCCTAATGCTTCTTTGCCTGTTAACTGTTTTAACTTGTTCTCTTTTCCAAAACTAATCCCTTATTAACTTCCCTTATTTCTAGTACTCTACTTTGTCTTCTTTTTCTTACCTCCTATCCTTGTTATCTTTCTTAGACAAGTATTTTATCTTTGTGTAATACTATTTTGAACTGTTACTGTGTTTGGTAGTATTTAATTCATGTAGTAATAATTTTAAATTGTAGAGTTTGTTAGTTTTTTACTAATTTTTTACTAATTTTTATTTTTACTTATGCTGGTTTTCTTTCATGTATTTATTTCTGTGGAGCTTTTCTCCCCGGGCCTCTACTGAAAATGGAAATATCTCCAGCTAGACTAGCCTGGTCAACAAATGTAAAATAAAAATAAAAATAAAATGTTAGTATGTTCAAATGTCAATCTTCACAGCTTTGCCAATGATTTGCCAGATATAACACAACTCTGTGAGAAAATGACTACAAATATGAGGCACACATATGGTCCATGTGCATAACATTGGACAGTTGAATGGTATGAGCTCAGTATATCACATGCAGTTCAACACACACATCTGCAACAGTAGTTTACTATGCAAATACCCTGTATAGGTCTCTCAGATTTGTGAGACAAACATGTATATCATAGTTGTATTTGCAAGTAACTTATGGATATCTACAACATCCCAGTAGCTGGCCTAGCAGTGTCACAGTCAGTATTGTTCACCAGACAATCCATTAGTAGTCATATGTGAGACATTCCTTCCTGGGGTGACTCAGGGGCCTAAGCTGTGATCTGTGTCACTGCAGACAGACCCAGATGCTACAGACGTAGGTGCTGATCAGCACTATATCAGAACAGCAAGTCTTGTTGAGACATATTTGTTTAACATCCTGTATCCCATTATTGCATACCTCCTACTGCTTTCCATTACATGCTTACTTGTTTGACATACCTTTTTTCCAAGTATTGTTGGTTTGAGTTCCAATTCCTGTTTCTGTTACTGTCTCTGTCTCGGTCTCTCTCTCTCTTTCTGGCTACACATGTAGAGGTATAGACCTGTTTTGCATAGGCAGCAGCTTGCCTTTTGTAGGTAATCCTCATGTGTGAACAACCGCATCACAGAGGGTACAATCCAACACTGATGGACCCAAGAAAGGCATGACTCTCAACGTTAAAAACTTAATTTATTGAAGGTCATAAAAGCTTTTACAGCTACTGCTGCTTCATCAGATAACAAACATATTGAACCAGAATTGGCTTTTAAGTAGAAAAGTAGAAAAATGAAACAGTGTTAAATCACATGACCACAAAAAAAGAAATACAGCTAAAATATATGCCACCCTTGGGATTCCTAATACTGGCTAAGGCTCTTGACACCCCTTTAGTGCCTTTTTTAGTCAAGGTTCAAATGACAAATTCACCACCTTAACAGGTACAAGCAAGCAAAATCTGAGGGTAATGTTACTCAATGCTAGAAGTCTAAACCTCAAAATGCATTCACTTGAGACACTCTTTAAAATGGAAAACATCAACATCTATGCAGTGACAGAGACCTGGTTCAAGGCTCCAGCGAGCATCCCTGCATTACAAGGCTATAATTCATACGACACCTTTCGGATACCTAAACATGACCGAAACACTAAAGACAGAGGCGTGTCGATATTCATTAAGGATATCCACACCTCTAGGCTAGTTGCTCAGCATAATTCATCTGAGATTATCCAAGTGCAACTACTTCTGGGCAAGACTGCAATCCAAATTGTAACTTGCTACAGATCCCCCACCATGCCCCAGGATTCCCACTCCTCATTTCTTGATACACTGGAAAATATTAGGGTACAACCCAACACCCTAATAATGGGTGATTTCAACTACCCCACCATTAACTGGGAAAACTACTCATGTACCAACTCTTTTGATCAATGTTTTCTGGAATTCATAAATTTCAATGCCTTCGATCAACTTATACACACCCCACCAGAGGCAGCAATATCATAGACCTGGTCATTACCAACATGGGCGACCGGTGTTCCACAACATATGTCAATTCCTTGTTGGTCAGATTCGACCACAAGCTAATCACCCTAGACATCCTCATCCTGCCCCCACCCCCTATTAGGGAAACCACCAAAAAAATTTCTCCAAAGCAAACGTCATGCTTCTTAAGACAGAAGTGGCAAACTTCATGACACACATGCAGATGGACAATAGACGTACTACTGCTGAATCCTACACAAATGCACTTTATAAGGACTTACATGAGTGCATGGATCATGCTATCCCTAACAGAACCAAGATGCAATCCTCCAAAAAAGGGAAGCCAATCTGGTCGTCCCCTGCCATAAATAAACTCTACAACAGAATAAAGAAACTGTTGCAAAAAAGAGTAAAATCCCATGATTGGAGGTATTCCCTGGTCAGCCTCAGTAAGAAGCTGAGATCCCTCATGAAATCCTCCAAAGCTAGTTACGATAACAAAATCACCACTGATTCTAAAGACAACCACAAAGCATTCTATAGCTATGTCAAGAATCTCAATGGCAATACTCAGATCTGCTCTGAGTTACAGCACAATGACACTAAATATACAGAAATATAAACACAATGCTCTGCGCATAGGTACTGCATGGCCCTGAATATACCAAAAAAAGCACTGTTGGCCAGCAGATATGTGAGTCGAAGTAAAAAATAATAAGAACACGAACGGATTACAAAAAAAACATGACTTTAATGACCAGACCGGTTTCTGCAAAATATGCCTTCTTCAGTGATACATAGTCAAAAAAGCAGAAGCAATAAGTCATGAATATTTATAACCACACTCAACCAATAAGAACATGCCCAACCCATAAAGGAAATGGTATGTTCCTGCTCCCAAACAAACAATTCATAAATCAAGATTATGAGAATTAAACTCAACATAATAATATTAATAATAAATGTGACAGCGTGAATAAATAAAATAGACAAGGATAGCATGTAACATTGTATGCAGAATAATACAAAAAGCCCACTGAACTTCCTATATATACATATAATAAGCTACATTTCATTGGAACATTGAGAAAAAAATATATATATAATATGGCAAAACCATGGGGAAAAATATGATGCACAAAAAAGTACACCTAAATGCATAACCACACGAATGAAATATCATCTCACAGAACCATATAAACAGAAAAGATATAAGATAGGTAAAAGTCACAAGACCATGAAAAATCGTACATAATGTGTTGGACTAACATATAACCATGATAAGTCTGACGTAATATGTTGAACTAAGATAATACACAAAAAATGTAGACAATATAACACAAGAATGATAGATCACAATTATACCAATGGCATATGTGTACATCATTAAAAAATTGTAGTTGTAGGTCAACATGTAGTCCTAATAGAAAGGACACTTAAAACATGGTATCCACTTGTACCTAAAATGGACAAATATAGTATTTAGATTGTTGTAATCATATACCAATACAGAGACATTTGACACAGAGGGTATAAATTAAATTCCTCGTAGAGGTTGTAGTTATAAGTGATCATTCAGACCTGGTGAGAAAAGCGCTACCAATGTGATGATCCAGTATTTTTCTTTATGATTTAAAATGCTATGCTATCCTTGAGAATTGTTCCAATCAACAATAATTCTATCAATAATCATAAAAGTAAAATGAGCATTTGGATGTTTCATTGTGACAAAATAAAGCATTGGTGTATTTTTTATTCTTAATATCACTTCTATGTTCATTAATGCAAGTTCTAAGTGATCTGGAGGTTTGACCAAAAGAGAAGGCTGAACTTTGACAGGTGGCTAGATATACTACCCAGCTAGTGCCACAATTGCCAAAAATTCTGCAATTGTACACTCTACTAGTATTCTGACTAGTAAATTGTTTGAGTTTACAAACCTGTTTAAAAGATCCACAGTGACCACAAGGAAAGGTTCCCAATAATTCATCCCCAGACATAGTGAGCTGCTTGTATATTGCCCCCCCCCCCACTTTCCTTATGTTTGAAGTGAGAAAATAGTGAACCCAATGTTTTACCTCTCCTATATGTGAACCGGCACCGAGATCCCAAAAGTGGTCTTAGCTGTTCATTAGACATTAGAATGTTCCAATGTTTGTTTATAATGCCCTTAATAGCATTATAATTTCTACCATAAGTTGTGACAAACCTTATAGTAGACAGAGATGAATCAGTAGACTGTGTTTTGTATTGTAATAAGGTGTTTCTATCAATACTAGTAGACCGATCCAATGCCCTAGCTATATCCTGTTCTTTATAACCTGTATTGGCAAATCTCTGATATAAATCTAAACTGGCTTTCTCATATTCGAATGGTGTAGAGCTAATATGTTTCATCCACATGAATTGAGACTTTGGTATGTTGCGGGAGAAGCATGCAATAAGGTATTATATTGGGGATATTTGTGGTAGGTCTTAGTATTCAAAGTATGATCACTGTTCCTAGTAACAGTAACATCCAAAAAATTAATAGATTGTAAGTCATATATTACCATAAACTCAATTCCCCATATATTGTCATTGAGGTACTCAACAAATTCCTGCAAATATGTGGCATCCGCCCACCACACCATCCAACAGTCATCCAAATATCTATGCTATATATCGATTTCCACAAGATAGATGTTATGTAGCAGTTCATAAGTCATGCATTCTTCAAAAAAAGCCATAAAGAGATTGACATAAACGGGAGCAAAAGAAGCTCCCATAGCCATAACCTGGAGCTGCCAATAGCAATCCCCTTGGAAATAAAAAAAGTTTTTATTTAACACATGTTCAGTCATGTAAATAAGAAGTGTAATAAATCCAGGAGGATATAGGGCAGACCGATCTAACCAATATTGTAGTGCTTGTAGACCTGCCCAGTGTGGAATACTGGTATAAAAGGCTTTGACATCTAGTGAACACATAAGCCAAGCAGGTTCCAACTGTGTATCCTGAATGATCTGTAAAATTGTGTAGTATCTTGTAGTCTTGCCCAGACAAAGCTCAATAGACGTTTAAGATGTTGAGTAAGAAACATGGATAATGGTTCAGTCAAGGATCTGATGCACAAAACAATTGGTCTTCCTGGAGGGTTAGAAATAGATTTGTGAATTTTGGGGCGAAGATATAAAATTTGTTTCTGTGGATCTTTAACAGTGAGGTGTTCAACACGAGTCTTACTAATGATATCTTCTTCCTCAGCTGAAAGCAGGAAGGAATCAATCTTCTTTTTAAAAACTGGAGTGGGATCAATGACCATATGCATATAACATTTTATTTATGTTACATTTGTTGACAGGGATAATCCGACTGGATACATGTCCATTTTCATGGAGTCCGAAGAGAAAAAGTTATACAAATTATTACATAAACATAAGGTATCTTTTATTACAAACATTGAAAACATACAATTGATATATATTTATTTGGCATATAGTGTCAGAAAGTCGTGATCTGCCCTCAATGAGGTAGTAACTCATATTCATAACCAGCAACGCACCACCCTTGTCTGCTGGTAAAATTGCAATATTGTGATTATTGCATAATTGTTGTAGGGCAATAGTTTCCGGCGGTGATCGATTATGTCCAAGTGTAGTATATTCCTTATGTTGGAAATGTAAATCTCTGAGTACAGATTGCATAAAAATAGACACGTTTATTCATTGGAGGCTGAAATTCAGATTTGAGAAATCTAAATTCGGTAGATCTTTGAGGCTCTCTGTCAACAAAAAACAGTTTAAGGTTAAGATTACGACAGAAACTGGTGATATCTTTAACAATATGATATTCATCTGAGAAAAACCCGGGTACAAATCCAAGTCCTTTATTCAAAAGTTTTTCTTGTTCATCAGACAATGTTACATCCGACAGATTCAAAACATTTTGATATTCACAGTTAGTTATGTTAAGAAGTTTTGTATCAATCCCTCCAGGGAATTGGGTTTTATGACCGTGTTTGTGTTTGCGTCCACCTCTATGCCTGGTACCATGTCTAAAGGGACAGTAATGTTTGATTTTTTATGATTAGGTGATTCTTGGTGTCCAGCACTATCATTGTCAGTAAATGAGGAATTTTCCCCTGATGTGCTGGTATTGGACTTGTCTCTAGTATTCAGAATAGACCTAGGTCTTTTTCTCATTCTAGTAGGTGTGGACCCCTGTCCGTCATCCATAAATCTCACAGTAATATGTGCCTCAAATGGGCGTCCTCTTTGGTAATCTAGGTTATCCCTTTTACATTTTTTAATTTTCCTTTCTTTGGTTATTTTCTCATGATTTGTCAGCTCCTTAGACAATTTATTGATGGATTGTTGGAAGATAGGGAGATGCTCAAATTTTTTGCATTCCTGACACATTGTTCTAACCTCAACTAGGTTAGTGTCCACCATCCTCCCATAATACTGAGCCAATATATTAACAAATAACATGGATGCTGTCTGAAGGGCTTCATTCCATTCTTGGATTAATCTGTCTTCTGGTCTACCGACCAGAGGTTGTAACCGGACCCTTAAGCCCCTGGGAGCAATATTTTTGCTCAGATAGGCATGAAATAATTTATGGTGCCAGATATTAGATCTGAGATTTTTCAACCCTTTAATTAAAGAATGAAAAGCCAAATCACAATTTTGGGGTAATTGTTGTTCAGACTCAGTTGGATTATTGCCTGGTGAGGAACCAATACCAAACACACTAATGTCCTCCCGATTGGCACATAATCCTGTTAAGATCTGTTCCAAGTCCATGCTGTTAATATATGGAGGAAAAGTATATATTGCTAACAGTGCTGACAAACCTGAGGAAACAATCAGTTAATAGCCTATAATACTGATATCAGATTATATGGATGTCAGTCAGGGTACCACAGTCAAAATAAAATTGAGCAAGAAAAATTATAGTTAGTATAAGAGTGATAAAAACTAGGACAAGTTCCAATACCGCACAATAGGTGTGACAATTATCATTTATCCTAATCAAAAAAAGTTATTGTCCTTGTTACAATAAAAAAACAGTTATTACAGTGTTTATTTGCCCTGATCAGTTAAATAATCAACTTGTTAGGGCAGAGACCAATGTAGGCCACATCACCATAAATATACTTCAAATGGGATCAAAAAAATATTTTTAATGGTCTATGTTCATAAATCATGCTCATTCCAAAAAATATGTTCAAAGTCAATATCCATGTAACAGTGTCCCTTCTAAATAACAGAAGACTATAATACCTGATTCGCCCAGGCAGTGGTAATATATAAAATATCCTTCATGGAGCATATTTATGGTGATGTGGCTTACATTGGTTTCTGCCCTAACAACAAATGATTATTGTCACAACTATTGTGCCAAGGACAAAAATGAGTTGTCAGTGTATGCTGCTTACTATTTTTATTTTTTAGTACAGCTATATTGGAACGATTTATATACATTTCAGCGACTTGTTTACTTCTTGGGGAGAGGTATTTAGTTTGTATCGGCCTCATTGTTTTTAGGGGTTTTGGCATTTACATATGTCTACCCACAGTTATATTCTGGGTCTTTCCAATATATTATCTGTACAGTTGTATTCTTGGCTTGATTTATATTATATAGTATCCCATTAGGGCTGTTCTGTGACCTAATTTTATGAACCTTGTATCAACAGGCTTTATTACATGTTTTCAGGGGCTCTGGCATCTATATTTTTATGTTTGTTGTTTCTTTTTTGATTCACAATTGTATTTTTCAGTACAGTTGGATTTTTGATATTAATCACACCATACAATAATTTATTAGGCTTGTTTTAGGACTAAAGCTATTGGCATTTGGACTAGCACTTGGACCATCTTTTATTCAGGAGATTTCGGTACTGAACAGTGTTTTTTCATCCACTGCAGTTTGTTTTTTAATATATTGCTTATTATCTTTTACATTATATCAGGGTGTACCTATATTATTGGACATTTATTTAGATTTACCTTTATGGTTGTATAAGACTAACAACGGTGCGGTATTGGAACTTGTCCTAGTTTTTATCACTCTTATACTAACTATAATTTTTCTTGCTCAATTTTATTTTGTGTGGTACCCTGACTGACATCTATATAATCTGATATCAGTATTATAGGCTATTAACTGATTGTTTCCTCAGGTTTGTCAGCACTGTTAGCAATATATACTTTTCCTCCATATATCAACAGCATGGACTTGGAACAGATCTTATCAGGATTATGTGCCGATCGGGAGGACATTGGTGTGTTTGGTATTGGTTCCTCACCAGGCTATAATCCAACTGAGTCTGAACAACAATTACCCCAAGATTGTGATTTGGCTTTTCATTCTTTAATTAAAGGGTTAAAAAATCTCAGATCTAATATCTGGCACCTTAAATTATTTTGTGCCTATCTCAGCAAAAATATTGCTCCCAGGGGCTTAAGGGTCCGGTTACAACCTCTGGTTGGTAGACCAGAAGATAGATTAATCCAGGAATGGAATGAAGCCCTTCAGACAGCATCCATGTTATTTGTTAATATATTGGCTCAGTATTATGGGAGGATGGTGGACACTAACATCGTTGAGGTTAGAACAATGTGTCAGGAATGCAAACAATTTGAGCATCTCCCTATCTTCCAACAATCCATCAATAAATTGTCTAAGGAGCTGACAAATCATGAGAAAATAACCAAAGAAAGGAAAATTAAAAAATGTAATAGGGATAACCTAGATTACCAAAGAGGACGCCCATTTAGGGCACATAGAACTGTGAGATTTATGGATGTTGGACAGGGGTCCACACCTACTAGAATGAGAAAAAGACCTAGGTCTATTCTGAAAACTAGAGACAAGTCCAATACCAGCACATCAGGGGAAGATTCCTAATTTACTAACAATTGTAGTGCTGGACACCAAGAATCACCTAATCGTAAAAAGTCAAACATTACTGTCCCTTTAGACATGGCACCAGGCATAGAGGTGGACACAAACACAAACACGGTCATAAAACCCAATTCCATGGAGGGATTGATACAAAACTTCATAACATAACTAACTGTGAATATCAAAATGTTTTGAATCTGTCGGATGTAACATTGTCTGATGAACAAGAAAAACTTTTGAATAAAGGACTTGGATTTGTACCCGGGTTTTTCTCAGATGAATATCATATTGTTAAAGATATCACCAGTTTCTGTCGTAATCTTAACCTTAAACTGTTTTTTGTTGACAGAGAGCCTCAAAGATCTACCGAATTTAGACTTCCAAATCAGCCTCCAATGAATAAACATGTCTATTTTTATGCAATCTGTACTCAGAGATTTACATTTCCAACATAAGGAATATACTATACTTGGACATAATCTCTCACCACCGGAAACTATTGCCCTACAACAATTACGCAATAATCACAATATTGCAATTTTACCAGCAGACAAGGGTGGAGCGGTGGTGGTTATGAATATGAGTTACTACCTCAGTGAGGGCAGATCACAACTTTCTGACACTATATGTTATATGCATATGGTCATTGATCCCACTCCAGTTTTTAAAAAGCAGA
Source organism: Protopterus annectens (assembly GCF_019279795.1). Taxonomy (NCBI): domain Eukaryota; kingdom Metazoa; phylum Chordata; order Ceratodontiformes; family Protopteridae; genus Protopterus; species Protopterus annectens. Next base: position 999,663,818 of record NC_056725.1, on the reverse strand, counting down.
TTGATTCCTTCCTGCTTTCAGCTGAGGAAGAAGGTATCATTAGTAAGACTAGTGTTGAACACCTCACTGTTAAAGATCCACAGAAACAAATTTTATATCTTCTCCCCAAAATTCACAAATCTATTTCTAACCCTCCAGGAAGACCAATTGTTTCGGATATCGGATCCTTGACTGAACCATTATCCATGTTTCTTACTCAACATCTTAAACCTCTATTGAGCTTTGTCCAGGCAAGACTACAAGATACTACACAATTTTTACAGATCATTCAGCATGCACAGTTGGAACCTGCTTGGCTTATGTGTTCACTAGATGTCAAAGCCTTATATACCAGTATTCCACACTGGGCAGGACTACAAGCACTACACTTTTGTTAGATAGGTCTGCCCTATATCCTCCTGGATTTAATACACTTCTTATTTGCATGACTGAACATGTGTTAAACAAAAACATTTTTTATTTCTTAGGGGAATGCTATTGGCAGCTCCAGGGTACAGCTATGGGAAATTCTTTTGCTCCCATTTATGCCGATCTCTTTATGGCTTTTTTTGAAGAATGCATGATTTATGAACCACTACATAACATCTATCTTGTGGAAATCGATATATGGTATAGATATTTGGATGACTGTTGGATGGTGTGGCGGGCGGATGCCACATATTTGCAGGAATGTGTTGAGTACCTCAATGGCAATATATGGGGAATTGAGTTTATGGTAACATATGACTTACAATCTATTAATTTTTTTGATGTTACTGTTACTAGTAACAGTGATCATACTTTGAATACTAAGACCTACTGCAAATATCCCCAATATAATACCTTATTGCATGCTTCTAGCATGCATCCACGCCACACCATCCGCAACATACCAAAGTCTCAATTCATGTGGATGAAACGTATTAGTTCTACACCATTCGAATATGAGAAAGCCAGTTTGGATTTATATCAGAGATTTGCCAATAGAGGTTATATAAAATAGGATATAGCATTGGATCGGTCTACTAATATTGATAGAAACACCTTATTACAATACAAAACACAGTCTAGTGATTCATCTCTGTCTACTATAAGGTTTGTCACAACTTATGGTAGAAATTATAATGCCATTAAGGGCATTATAAACAAACATTGGAACATTCTAATGGCTAATGAACAGCTAAGACCACTTTTGGGATCTCGGTGCCGGTTCACATATAGGAGAGGAAAAACACTGGGTTCACTATTTTCTTACTTCAAACATAAGGAAAGTGGGGGGGCAATACACAAGCAGCTCACTATGTCTGGGGATGAATTATTGGGAACCTTTCCTTGTGGTCACTGTGGATCTTGTAAACAGGTTTGTAAACTCAAACAATTTGCTAATCAGAATACTAGTAGAGTGTACAATTGCAGATTTTTTGGCAGTTGTAGCACTAGCTGGGTAGTATATCTAGCCACCTGTCAATGTTCGGCCTTCTATATTGGCCAAACCTCCAGATCACTTAGAACTCGCATTACTGAACATAGAAGTGATATTAAGAATAAAAAAGACACCAATGCTTTATTTCATCACACATTGAAACATCCAAATGCTCATTTTACTTTTATGATTATTGATAGAATTATTGGTGATCGGAACAATTCTCAAGGATGGCATAGCATTTTAAATCATAAAGAAAAATACTGGATCATCACATTGGGAGCGCTTTTCTCACCAGGTCTGAATGATCACTTATAACTACAACCTCTACGAGGAATTTAATTTATACCCTCTGTGTCAAATGTCTCTGTATTGGTATATGGTTGCAACAATCTAAATACTATATTTGTCCATTTTAGGTACAAGTGGATACCATGTTTTAAGTGTCCTCTCTATTAGGACTACATGTTGACCTACAACTACAATTTTTTTATGATGTACACATATGCCATTGGTATAATTGTGATCTATCATTTTTGTGTTATATTGTTTACATTTTTTGTGTATTATGTTAGTTCAACATATTACGTCAGACTTATCATGGTTATATGTTAGTCCAACACATTACGTACGATTTTTCATGGTCTTGTGACTTTTACCTATCTTATATCTGTTCCATTTATATGGTTCTGTGAGGTGATATTTCATTGGTGAGATTATGCATTTAGATGTTTTTTTTTGTGCATCATATTTTTCCCCATGGTTTTGCCATATTATATATATATTTTTTTTCTCAATGTTCCAATGAAATGTAGCTTATTATATGAATATATAGGAAGTTCAGTGGGCTTTTTGTAGTATTCTGCATACAATGTTATATGCTATCCTTGTCTATTTTATTTATTCACGCTGTCACATTTATTATTAATATTATTATGTTGAGTTTAATTCTCATAATCTTGATTTATGAATTGCTTTTTTGGGAGCAGGAACATACCATTTCCTTTATGGGTTGGGCATTTTCTTATTGGTTGAGTGTGTTTATAAATATTCATGACTTACTGCTTCTGCTTTTTTGACTATGTATCACTGAAGAAGGCATTTTTTACCGAAACCTGTCTGGTCATTAAAGTCATGTTTTTTTTTGTAATCCGTTGGTGTTCTTATCATTTTTTACTTCGACTCACATATCTGCTGGCCAACAGTGTTTTTTTTTACTAAATATACAGAACCAACTGACATTGTCAACATCCTGGCAGATAGGTTTAGTGCTAACTTTACCCCCCTCTCACCCCCTAAAGAGACCATCTCTATACTGGAAGAATGCAAAGTTCCTGTAATCACAGCTGCACAGGTAAAACCACACTCTCCAAAGCCAAGAACACAGCATCCATGAGACCTGACAACATCCCAGGCTGCGTTCTACATGAACTACAGAATGAACTGGCACACCACCTAAGCACCATGTTCAATCATAGCCTCACCTCAGACTTTGTGCCCACTGAATGGTGCACAGCAATGGTTACCCCACTCCACAAAGGGGGAGCCACCATGGACACCAGCAACTACTGCCCCATTAGCCTAATGAGCCTGGTCTGCAAGGCCATGGAATGTATCATCATGGATCTTATACACAAAGACATTTGTAAATCTCCAAACTCTGGTCCCCACCCAATTCAGGTTTGTAAAAGGCAGATCATGCCTCCTAAACATGATAGACTTTTTTGAAGCAGTCACCAAAGACGTAGACAATGGTAAGGTGGTTCACACAGCGTATCTAGATCTCACCAAGGCTTTTGACACCATCATCCACTCTGGAATTATAGATAAACTCACTAAACTAGGTATAAATCCCTATGTCACAAGATGGGCTGCCAACTGGCTCTCTTACAGAACCCACACTGTGAAAGTAGCAGACTCCAAATCTGATTTCAGACCAGTGACAAGTGGAGTACCACAGGGTTCAGTCCTGGGTTCTCTCTTGTTTGATATCTACTTTTCTGAAGTACAGGCTAACACAGAAGGTCTTTGGCTAATGAAGTTTACAGATGACTGCAAACTAGTAGCCATAATCGAAACTCCTAACGATGTGGACATCCTACAAAAGGTCCTCACAGAGACAGATGCCTGGTGTCAAAGCCATGGCCTCAAGCTCAATGCCAAAAAGTGCATTGTCATCCCCTTTTGTAAAAACTCTGTACCCATGAGCTACCACATAGGTGGTAGTCTACTTAACACCGAAAGTGTGATAAGAGACCTTGGGACACAGGTGGACAGTAGTCTCTTCTTTGGTAATCACATTGCCACAGTAGTCAGGAAATTCTTCTACGTGGCACACCTCATCACAAAAGGTTTCTCATCCCAGAAAAAAGAGGTCATTGTTTCCTTCTACTCGTCACTCATTAGACCCATTATAGAGTACAGTGACCCTTTTGGTATGTACCTCACAAGACATCTACAACAACTGGAATGGCCACCGAAATACCTCTCAAAGAGGATTACCAGCCTCGAACAGATGCCCTATGCAGACTGTCTCAAAAAACTCCAGCTTTACTTCATCGCATATTGCCTACTCAGAGGCAATCTCTGGCAGACCATACAATGCTATGTCAAACACAGAGCTGTTGAACATGCTCCACTTAAAGAAATCCCAGTCCCGCTGAGCTGCACGCTCTAGGGACCTAAACCTTGTCACTACAATAAACAGAACATGCTGGAGGCATAGATTCCTGTCCCAGAGACTTCCCATACTCTGGAATAAACTACCTGTCTATGTCAAACAGAGCTCCTCATTATCACTCTTCAAGAAAAATCTTGATGATTGGATGGAAAATAAGAAATTCACCCTGGGGAACACCTCTGTGGCTCTGCTTGACAGGAGCACAGGAAAATAATTTTCTTGGGTGATGAAAATCAGGACACCTTTTTGGCTAGGCTTGTATAGGCCCTAGGGCCAATAGCCTAGTATCTACCTATGAACCTATGTTATTTAATCAACACATAAAAAGATGTATATATAAATGCAACATAAAAACTGTATAAAATATATACAAAACTTCCTATGAACAAGTAAACACACTGCTTTAGCTAACAAGAAATAAAACATATATAATTGCAGATGCAAAGGAAAATACTCTCATCTAGCTAGTGGTCTTGACTTCAGTTTGGATTTAATGAGCACATATTCAGCCCAACAAAATGGGGGAGAAGATCCCAGACTTAGGGAAAAAATGTGAGTATGCTATTATACATTTGGATTCATGCTAGTTTAACAGGGTTTGTGTGAACATGGATATTCTGCATGGGTCTCAGTCTGACAGTGTTATGTGGTTGACATAACTCAGCTGTAGGGCTATTCACAGAATGGCCAGAGGTTTGACTCTTATGTTTGGTCTGTTCCTCTGACAGTTGTTGTCCTTGGCAAATCAGTAGCAAACCCTTGGGATTGCAGTTAGTAAATCCTAACCTCCATTTGTTTCTGACTTCATATCCCTCAGTTAAGATATGTTACAACAAACCATGTAACACCAGCAACCTTCTCAGTTTAAAAACAGCAATATTTCAATTAACCACCTGTTTTTGGGCCTCTGTTCCCCAGTTATGTCAGGCTTTTTCCAGATGTCATGCAGTAAGAGGTTGATAGGTATGGTATATCATTAGTTAGTGCCTTCCCTCCTGACATTACAACAGTAATGTAGCAGAATGACAGACATGTTATGAGGAAGAGGCCATATATATGAGGACAGAGCCTGGACATTCTGTGGGAATCTGTACAGCTGAGGGGTCTGTGTATGTGTAGCAATTGTTAACAGACTGTCAGGATTGTGTAGCAGTGTGGTGTGTAAATGTTTGTTGCACTGTGTAGGGAGGGGGGTATATTTAAGTGTCATGGCTCCTTTTCTATCTGACTGTGCATACTGCTCCAGTTTCTGGTGGTCTATCAGCTGTATATGTTTGTGGGGGCAGACTGAGACATGTTCCGTACAACCGCAGGAGTCAGGCTTCACTGTGACTTGGGTCATTATATGTAGAGTTAGTGTGTGTGTCAAACATGATATTTGTGTTCCCACAGTCATTATTTTCTACTGTTCATTTGGCATACCAGTATGCCACTGTGACTGTGTTGAAATTGGTTGTGGGCATTCAGGCTCACATCAATGACTATTTTTCACTAATGGTACATCCCTGTAGTACATGATATATTTGCAAATGCATGTGTAATTCCCCATAGCTGACTTGGGGTAGTATTGTGTCAGTCTGACTGTAGTTTGGACGGTACTTGGTGACATGCTAAGCAGCTCAGTGTAATTTCCCTAATGTCATGTTATGTCCAGATATTCATAGGATGTCCAGTTGTCTGCCTCGTATCTTTGGTGTGGTCCCCATAAGTATTGTGTATGTCTGATAAATCAGTGGGATTATATGAGGATTTCAGGTACTAACTAATGAGAAGCAATTGAGTCTTGGAGTTGTCCTATTTCAGTCAATATATGTTAGATCAGACGGTGTTACTGTAGCAACTGTCTCAGCTTATCTAGTCAAGTATTTCAGATATGTCCCTATTTTCATGGCTTTCTCCCCCCACTTTGTCAGGATTACTCCAGATACATTTCACTAAGGGGCTCTGAGTATACCTCTCAAATGGATGGATTGTTGCAGAACATCCAGGTTTATTGTTTATATTTTATCTCTGTTCAACAAATAATTCTAATTTCTCTGGTAAATCACTGTGATGATCTCAGGATTTCTGTCAGTAAATGATGACATAATTTTAGTTCCAGACCTCATATCCTTCAGAACATGTATGCTGAAATAAACCCTATTACTCGAGCAACTTTCTACATTTCTAAGAGCAATATTTGAAATGCGTCCCTAGTTGTGGACCATTGTCCCCCGATTTTTATAGCCTTTGCCCAGATTTCTTGCACTATCAGGTTGAGAGGTTTGGTTCCGAGATATGAGTGCACTACATGTTATGAGCATGTGTATATATATATATATATATATATATATATATATATATATATATATATATATATATATATATATATATATATTTATATATTTTTCATATATATGCATCTCCATACATGTATTTACAAAACCTGAGTGATTCCACAGAGCTTTTTCCCTACTGTTGAATGACTCTACTGCATGATGTGTTTGAAAAAGCATCCAAGTTTTCTACAGCTGAAATGGTGTAGTGGTCCATTGCTCTGACTGTAGAGTGCAGGGTGGGTCCTGGGTTTGAGAATTGGCAGGGCTGACTATTTTTTTGCTAGGCAGAGCAGTGGCTGATGGAGACCGAGTTATTAAAGCAGTTTTAAGTGGCTTTAAGCAGATTTTCACAAGTTTGTGTGAAGCTAGATACCAACATACGGTTAACCGTAGGGATGTTTAATCTGTTTTGGCTTCACTTAGCATCATGTAAACTCGCTTACTCCCTCTTACTCCCACTTACACCTGCAGTAATTCTTTCAAAAGAAAAGAAAAAGGGTTATAAGAAAGTGGTGAGAAAGGGGCACGCAGAGGAAAAACAATATGAAAGGTAGCTAGGGATTTGCAGGATGGGTGTAGGGAAGGTCCATAGCTGTCCATTTGTAATACAGCAACAGCTGTGCTTTTGTACAGAATTTGGAGGTGAATTTGGACACTCAAACCCCAGAGAGATAGGTGAGAACAACAGAAATGTGTTGTCATGCCAAATGGAAGAGATTACATGTGTCCAGTGGACACCTGTGCAAAATGGAGAAATGTGTATGGGGTGATGACTGTTTTGGGGACAGAGGCCCTTTTTTCTTTGTTAAGGTGAGAGTGGGATATTGGAGAAATATTGGAGGCATGTCTGGGGAGGTAGGTTGGGAAGGGAGACAGACAAGGCAGAAAAGACAGCTGACAGAGGCAGTGTATGACACATGTGGGTGGTAAACACCTTGGACAGGGAGGGTGTTTGGGAATCAAAGGCCCATGTGCCCCCATATGGATATTGTGGGACTGACATCCACACCTCCAGGCAGTCACAACTGCACTTTCGCAGCCCAGATGGTGGCTGTGCTGGGGGCTGGACAGTAGGGGCAGCCTGCTACTCAAGGTGCACCAGGCAGCTCTCCATCTGTTGCAGCTGGCCACCCTACTCAGTGGGGATGACCATGCCCACCATACCCGGAACTGACAGGAGATGATGGGTTCATCTCTGCGCCTGTCCCCAGGTAGTGCAGGGCCTGTAGGAGATGAAGTTCCATGGTGGGTCCCAGATGTCCTGGAGCCCAGTGCCATGGCCAAATGGGATTCGACAGGTGGATACGCTGGGATCAGCCTTCCCAAATGTGCTATGGTGTTGAGGTTTTCCAAGATGTATTGGTTAGTCATGAGCAAAACATTTCAATATTAGATTTAAAGGCATGCATGGGTGTTCAGTTAACCCAAAACAACAGATGTGTAACAGTTGCATAGCAAACAGAGCACATGCATAACTGGAACAGCAGTAAGAATTGTGACAGCATGCCAGTAACAATGATAGCAACAGGTCGGCAACAATGGTATTTGAACAAGGATTCTTAACATGCAACCAATTAATTATATGAACAATAATGTAACACATGTCCCAACATTAGGTTTGATAACAACATACCCGTAGTATATGAATAATAATTAGTATTGCAGGTGAGGGGTGGGTGAGAGAAGTCCTCATCCCGCCCCCACCTGAAACAAAAAAGACCACAGTGAAAAACTTCTCAAAAGCCGATTTCACACTTCTAAAAACTAGTGTGGTCTCCTTTAAGGCTCCTGAGCCAGTGGTAAACATTACTCAAACCGCTGAATCACTTACAAATGCCTTCTACCAGCACCTACAGGACTGCATGGATCAGGCAATCCCAAACAAAACTAAGACTCTCTGTACCAAAGGCAAGCGTCCAGTCTGGTGGACCCCAGCCATAAACAAGCTCTACAACAAAAGGAGGAAGCTACTACAAGATAGAGCAAAATCCTTGAAAGGTAAGACACCTTTGATCATTATAAGTAAAAACTAAGAGCTCTCATAAAATCATCCAAGGCAAATTTTGAGAGAAAAATCGCCAAGGACTCTAAAGACAATCATAAGGCCTTCTTTAGCTATGTTAGAAACCTAGGAGGAAACTCCCAGATATGCTCAGAATTAGTTCAAAATGATGTGAAAATTACTGAACCTACACACATTGCTAACATACTGGCTGACAGGTTCAGTGCAAACTTCTCCCTCCCTCCCAAAAGGAGAGATATCTATTCCAGAGGATTGTAGCCCCCCAAACATCTCCAACGCCCAGGTGAGAACTGCCCTCACTAAGGCAAAAAACACAGCATCCATGGGACCGGATGGTGTCCCCGGCTGTGTGCTTCATGAACTCAACGAGGAATTAAACCCACAGTTAGGACAGCTGTTTAATCTTAGCCTCACCTCAGGATACGTACCCAAGGAGTGGCGCATGGCGACTGTGGTCCCACTTCATAAGGGCGGTGCCTCCACAGACCCTGGAAATTACTGCCCCATTAGCTTGACAAGCCTTATCTGCAAAGCCATGGAGAGGATCATAATGGAACTCATAAATAAAGACATAGGGAACTTGCAGACTTTGGATCCAACCCAGTTTGGCTTTGTCAAAGGCAGATCCTGCCTTTTAAACTTGGTTGACTTTTCGAGACAGTCACCAAGGCCATTGATGAGGAAAGGCAGTCCATACAGCCTACCTCGACCTGGCAAAGGCCTTGACACAATACCCCACTCAGGTATCATCGAAAAACTCATCAGCTTGAATGTAAACCCATACATCACAAGATGGGTTGCAAACTGGCTAAGCGACAGAACCCACAGGGTCAGAGTTGCTGGAGCCATGTCAGACTCAAAGCCTGTCACAAGTGGTGTCCCACAGGGCTCAGTCCTGGGTCCACTCTTGTTCGGCATCTACTTTTCTGAAGTACAAGCAAACACAGGAGGGTTATGGCTGACAAAGTTTGCAGATGACTGCAAACTGGGCCATAGTCAAACACATCTGACACAGATATCCTCCAGAAGGGCCTCACAGAAACGGATAACTGGTGCCAGAGCCATGGCCTGAAGTTAAACGCCAAAATGCATAGTCATACCCTTCGGGAAAAACAAGGTTACCCTAGCTACCATATAGGTGACAATCCACTGAGCACAGAAAAGTCATCAGGGATCTGGGGACCCAGGTTGACAGTAGTCTTCGTTTGACACTCATGTTGCTAAAGTAGTTAGGAAAACCTTCTATATCGCCCACCTGATCATGAAGGATTCACATCTAGATCAAGGGAGGTCATCGTCCCCTGTACTCATCACTCATTAGACCTATGATTGAGTACAATGCCCGTTCGGAATGTATCTGACCAGACACCTGATGCAGCTTGAAAGGCCCCAAAAGTTCCTCACCAAAAGGATAAAGGGTCTCAAAATATATCTTATGCTGCCCGACTGAAAGAACTCCAGCTTTATTCAGTCTCATACCGCTTGCTCAGAGGTGACCTGTGCCTGACATATAAGGCCATGTCAAACCCAGATTTGATGAATATGCTTCACCTCAAAAAATCTAGATCCCTCAGAACCACAAGGGCGGGAGACTTAAACCTTGACACGGTTATAAATAGAACGTGCTGGAGGGACAGATTCATCACCCAGAGACTCCCTATGCTGTGGAACAAAATCCCGGTACATGTGAGGCAGAGCACCTCGCTGGCCTTGTTCAAGAGGAATCTTGACCAATGGATGGGAGATCGCAGATATACCCCAGGGATTACTTCAGTGTCACTGCTTGACAGAGGCACAGAAAAATGATAGGCATAGTTTTTATTCAAACTAAAGGGGTGGCGAAAGCCACATAACTATGGGCTAGGCTTATAAATGCCCTTGGGCAGATAGCCTAGTATGAACCTATGAACCTATGAACAACTGCATAGGCCTCTATTTTCATAACACTACTGCTCAGTACTCTAGAGGTCTGCCCTCACTTTACAACTACCTAAGGCCTACCTATGACATACCCATTTTTGTGTGGTTGGCCATGTAGACAGCCTTCTGTACAATGGTGCCCACACGGTGTGAAACTGGCAGGTTGCTACCAACCTCAGTGTACAAGTTGCCTCACACCTGATTGCATGCTCAATACATTATTACTGTCATACTTAGTGTGGATGACATCTGCCACAGCAGGGGGAGTAATGGCTCTTCTGGTATTCTGTTTGTGGTAATGCTTCTTGTACCGGTCAGTAATTGGGTGAGTGCCTCTTGGGGGATGGCCACATCAGTAGGGGGATGTAAGACAGTGGGCATCTTCCAAGCATCCATACACCTGGTCAGCCACAGACCACTGCTATTGTCCTGTACCTCAGATACATATATCTCAAACAGTAGAGGCCCCCAGACCAATCCTTGGGGTACACCCTTGTGGATGAATCTACTATTAGAGTGGGTTTTACTACTTTGACTGAGTGGCTACTATCATTGTGCCAGTTAGCTAGATGGTAACCTAAAGGTTGGTGCCTAGCTGTGTAGGCTTATGTATCCTGTCCACCTAGGGATTAGTATGAGAGGATTGGGCTAGGTGAAAGTAGACATTATTCACCATCTTCCCCTTGGCCCTGAGTTTGTTGACTACTGCAGAGAGGTCAGTCAGGCTTCACAGGCCTGATCTCCCTTTGACAATACCATGGTGTGTGGGGCCAGACATTTTGATGTTGCTGATGTCCCTGTTCATAATGTCCTTGCTATTGCCTCCCATGCCCTTGCAGAGCATGCTAGTTGGGCTAATGTGCATCATATTGGCTGGGTTGATGGATTGCTCCGCCTTTGTGCATAGGGATAGCAGTGGCTGTCCTATGTGCAGATGGGATGACACCCTTGCTCAGGCTATGGTTGATTACAGTGCAGAATGGATCTGAGATCCCATGTCTGTGTTCATCTGGGATCCAGCCAGGGACAGTATCATGACTATGGAGACCTCTGTGTGTTGCTTTTGAGAGGGCATTATGGACCTGCTTCCTGATGATGAGGGGAGGTGGGCTGGTGCTGCACACATGTATCAATGTGAGGACAGGGGGTTAGTGTTTACACTTCACCTGTCTGCAGTTGGCTTCCTATATCTATGCCATATGTGCATGTGGTATTATTGACCACCACTACAGAGCAGATTTGTGTGTTGCCTCTGGAATTGCAGACACATGTGTGGAAGGTGTAGTTATTTGCCTTGGTGGATGTGTCTGATTTGCACTCAAAGACAGCCTTAGGGTGCATCACTTGTGCTCTTATTTGCTTGTACAGACCAAGGTGACATTGCTTCCATTGAGGCACCTGTTCCTTCTTGGCCTGTCCAGCAATTGTTTCCACCTATTATGGTATTTGTGTATTGCTGCTGTCCACCACAGGTATTTGCCCTACCTTGAGGGACATGATGTTATCCTGTCAGGTACTGCTGAGTCCTTTCAGCTATGTGGGTGCTCACATAGTATTGTGGTGTGGGACTGGACAGAGCTGTTAGTTCCAACAAATGGGACATTGGCTGTACAGCTACTTCTACCTACTCTGAGAGGATTCATAGTCATTTGTGTACAGTTCATTCTGTTTGACACTGTAAAGGGGGTAGGGAGCAGGGGAGATTGCAACCACAATGGCTATGTGGTCAGATATTACCAAGGTGGATGGCATTGTATGAGTGCTACAATGGCTACTCATATTGGTTAGGACTAGGTACATGAGATTCCCACCTGCCATAACAGTATTGACAGGCCAATCCACTGCATTCTCATTGACAAAGCCAAGGAATCTATGTGCATTCATGTTCAGGTGGCATAGGTCAGGCACACTATGGTTGGGTATTTGACGTCACCCAGGAGCATGGTAGATGGCTGAATCCTGACAGATTCCAGCAGGTTCCATAGTGATGGATGGAGGCTTGTAGCCAGCTATGATTTGAGTAGATGTTTTATCAACTGTTAACTGTACTCGGGATGTCACCCATGCGACATACTGTTTGGCCATCCTAGAGGTGTGTATGTGTATGCTAATGTTCAACACTCCACTTCCTGTAGCTTTGTGAACCTCCATTTCAGGTACAAACGTATGATGGGATGAGCGACCTGGCAAGGTTGGTGTGCTCTTCACAGCTGGAAAGCAGGTGTCAGTGACTGCACAAATGTCAGCATCCTACAGGACAAGGTACACTTGCATTGACATGGGTGTCATGGTAAGACACCTAGCTCCTGTTAGAGCAATGCATATGCACAAAGGCACGCATCAGTGGTGGGCAAAGGCCAGTGAATAGTGTCACTTTATGAATCTATCTGAAACACACTTATTTGCCAGCAAAGACAGTGTCACATTCACAGGTGTACTCTGCAGGATATGACATCTGACAATGAAATGTATGCTAATTTGTTATGACTTCAGTCTTTCATGGGTTGCCAGTCATGTGCCAGACAATACACAACTGTCTGAGGCATTCACTACAAATATGAAGCAGACATGTGGTGAGACTGCAAAACTATGAACAGTTGTCAGGTATAGGCTCAGTATATCACATACAGTTCAACACACACATCTGCACCTGTTGTGTGGTATGCACATACCCTATGTACATCTCTTACATTTGTAAGACAAGCATATGTATCAGAGTAGCATTCACAAGTGCTATATGAATAATTACAACATCCCAGGTAGATGACCTACCAGTGACACACTCAGCATTGGACAACAGACTCCATTAGTAGTCATACACGAGCTGACCTTTGCTGGGGTGACTCAGGGACCAGAGATGTGTTCCATGTCAATGCAGGCAGGGCAAGCAGTAATGGCCATAGGTGCTGAACAGCAGCATGTGAGTCCAGCAGGTCTTGTTGCGGCCTAGTGTTTAATGTCCCATTTGACATCATTGCATCCCCCCTTCTGCATTTCATTACATGCTTACATGATTGATTTACCTGTTATAGTGCTCAGGAGTTCCCTCACAACAATGCAAATGGTTAGGTTTGAGTAGTTGCAGTCTGTCTTTTTGCAGATCGGGTGAGACCTGTGTTGCATAGGCAGCAGCTTGCCTTTTTTAGGTACTGCTCATGAGCAGGTGATGGCCTGTGCACCAATCAGTGTCTCCCACTTGCTACTTTCATCCAGAGCAACTGTGCTGTCTTTCCATTTGTCAATGCTATAGCAACACAGTGCCATAATTATGGCCTTCATGTGTGCTTTACTCCTTTTCCTTGCCTTTGTGGTGGACATTATGGAGGTGTGGGGGCTACAGCTTCATAGGGCATAGATGGGAATACCTCTCAGGAGAGGACATGTGGAGACAACCCAGTAACATGGGGAACAAAGCACAAGAAATGGGTACATATTGTAAGTCAGTAGTGCTGTTATATACATAGAGGGTTGTTAGTTTAACAGGGTTCATCTGGACATGCATTTTCTGTGTGACTTGACATTTGACAGTGATATGTCTCTGACATATCTCTCAACTGTCCTGATGTCCACAGACTGCCCAGGGTTTCACCTGGTATGTTTGGTCTGTTCCTCAGACAATGTCTATTTTTGTGAAAGCAGTAGGATAATGTGATGATTGTAGTCAGTAACTGTTGACATCCATTGGTGTTTCAGACATCATATCCTTCAGGGATGTTATGTTACAACAAAGCCTGTGACACTGTCAACTGTTTCAGTTTGTAACATGATTATGTGAGTTATGTCCCTCTTTCTGGCCCCCTGTCCCCCAAGTATGTCATGCTTTGTCCAGATGTCTTGCAGTAAGAGGGTCAGAGGTATGTGATATCATTATTTATTGACTGCACTCAAGGTATCATCCCATTGGCTTAGCAGATTCCTGGATGTGGTATGCGGCAGTGACCATGAATATGGTCTCACACCCTGGACATTCTGTGGAAATCTCTACATATGAGAGTTATGTATGTCTGACCATTGTGATGTGACTGCCAAGATTGTATAGCAGTGCTGTGTGTAGATGTTTGTTTGGCTGGGTATGGAGGGTAGCAGATGTGAATGTCACAGATCCTTTTTCCATCTGATTGTGCATGCTGCTACAGTTGCTGGTGGATTATTAGGTGTGTATGTTTGTAGGGGCAGACTGAGAAAGGTCCTGTAATATGTCAGGAATCCCAGTACAATGTGTGTTGGGCCAGTATCTGTGTGTGTATTGTGTGACTGGGAATCAGGATATGTTTGTTCAGTCGTTCTACTCTAGAGTTAATTTGGGGTACTGGTATGTTGCTGTGACTGTGGTGCAAATGGCTGTGGGTGGATTTTTATGCATCACTGTCTGCTTTTCCCTACAGTTCCATCCATGAAGTGCATGACATATTTGGATATCCATGGGTAATTTTCCAGAGCTGATTTGGGTTAGTGTCGTGTTGGTCTTAATGTTGTTCAGGATGTGCTGGGTGACATGGTTGGTGGCTGTCATGGGTATTTCCATTCTGTTACATGACTGAGGTCATACCTGTCTACTGTCCAGATGTCTAGACACTGTCCTGATGAGTGGCTCATATGTTGTGTCTGTTGGCCACAACAGCTGTGGGTTTCTTAGTAATCACTGGGATGATGTGAGCATTCGCATCAGTACATTTTGACATTTCTATGTGTTTCAGACCTGGAATCTGTCTGCCATTGTATGTTAAAGCACACCATGCCAGACTTATATGCATATAACAGCCATATTTCAAAAATGTCACTATTGTTTGCCCTTTATACCCCCCCCCATTTGTCGGGCTTTTTGCAGATTTGTTGCAGTAAGAGGTTGGTTCTCTGTATATATATATAGATATATATATATATATATATATATATATTGGAATGTAATACATATATATGTAAATAACAGTAGTATGGATATATAATTCTCACTTATGTTGAATGACTGTTGAGCATGATATGTTTGTAAAAACATTACAGAGTCCTATAGCTCAGATGGTGTAGGGGTATGTTGCTGTGATTGTTGTGCACAGGCTCCTGGGTTCCAGACTAGGAAGTGATAACCTTTTTTTTTAAATTATTGTTAAATGACCAGAATGAATGATATGTTTGTAAAAGCATTACAGATTCCCACAGCTTAAATGGTATAGTGCTACTTTGCTGTGATTGTAGTGCACAGCCTCCCAGGTTTGAGATTTGACAGCGCTGATTTTTTTGTTGCTGGGCAGAACAAGATCTGATGGAGACTGAGTGATTAAGGCACTTTTAAGCATTTGTAAGCGGGTTTGTGTGGTTTTGCGTGGTGCTAAGAGACGGCTAAATCCTCTTAGCTTCACTTAGCACCACTTACTCCCACTTACACCCACACTCTTCTTCTTCTTCTTTCGGCTTTTTCCCGGTTAGGGGTCGCCACAGCGGATCACCTTGTCCGCACATTGAATGGCAGTGGAGTTTTACGGTGTCGAGTTGCCAGCCCGGCGCCCAACCTTCCACAGAAGGCACACTCACACGCACACCTAGGGCCAATTTAGAGTGTCCAATCCACCTACAGCATGTCTTTGGGATGTGGGAGGAAACCGGAGCACCCGGAGGAAACCCACGCGACCACAGGGAGGACATGCAGACTCTGCACAGAAGGCACCCCAGCCGAGGATCGAACCGGAGAACCTCTTGCTGTGAGGCGACAATGCTAACCACTGCACCACCGTGGCCACCCATCCACTTACACCCACACTAAATTGCTTTAAAGAAAAGAAAAAGGGTGCTAGTAAAGTTGTGAAATGGGGGCAAGCAGAGGGTGAAACATTATGAAACGCAGCTATGGATGTGCAGGACAGGTCTAGGAAAGGACCATAGCTCTACATTTCTTCATCAGCAACGGGTGTGAATGACATGTGCAGAATTTGGAATTTACAGCCTCACACCCTACAGGGACGGGTGTTGGTGACAGACATTTACAGAATAATCTGTGGGTTGATTGATTAGTTTCACTGTACATGAAGGCAGAATGTAGAGCTATGTATGTGGAAACGTTTTTTTTGAGGGACAGATGCCCTTTTTTAAGGTGAAAGTGGGATGTTGAGGAAGGGCTGCAGGGATGTTTGGGGAGGTAGGTTGGGTGGGATAGGTTGCATTTTCAGACAGACAAGACAGCAGACATTGGCGGTATATGACACGAGGGGTAAACACCTTTGATGGGGAGGGTGGTTGGGAATCTGAAGCTCATGAGCCCCCAAATAGATACAGTGGGACTGAGGCCCCACCCATGAGCAGTCACCATTGCTCCTTCATGGCCCCAAAGGTGGCTGTGCTGGGTGCTGGTCAGGAGGGGTGGCCTGCCCCTTGAGGTGCACCAGGTGGCCCTCAATCTGGTGCAGCTGCCCACCCAACTTGGCTCGCATGTCGCTGCGCACCAAACCCAGGAACTGACTACGGGTGACAGGCTTCTGTCCATGTCCACTCCCAGGGGGGACAGGGCCCATCCACTGAGGTGGTTCCACCTGAAGGTGGTGCAGGACAGTAGATGAGGAAGTCCCAGTTTGGGTCCCAGATGTGCTGGGGCCCAATGCCATGGCCAGATGAGGCAGGACAGGTGGATCCACTGGGATCTGGCTTCCCAAACATGCTATGGTGTTGAGGTTTTACAAAATATGTTGGTTAGTCATGAACAGCAAATTTCCAGATTAGTTATAATAGCATGCATGGGTGTTCCAATTAACCCCATAAAACAGATTTGAAACAGCTGCATAGCAAAATGAACACACGCATAAATGGAACAACAGTATGCATCATATCAGCATGCCAATAACATTGATGGCAACAGGCCAACAACAATGGTATTTGAACAAGGTATGTTAATATGCAACCAATAAATTATATGAACAATAATAGAACACAAGTCCCAACATTAGGTTTTGAGTAAAACATACACATAGTATATGAATTATTGTATTGATCCATATGGAAGGGGGGCAAATAGTACATTAACAACTGTGTATGCTTCTATTTTCCATAACAGTACTGCTCAATACTCTATGGGTCTGCCCTCACTTTACATCTGCCTATAGCCCATAGCTTCTGTAGCACAAACATACCTAATTAACTGTCAGCCTGGAATGGTATGGGGCAAACTATGATGACTCTGGGTACCTGACTAGAGGGGATTCATCCATGGCAGGGTTACATATCTGGCACAAGAGGGGTACCCTGAAGTGCTATTATGTGAGTGTGCTACTGGCATACATGGACTAGTTTCCTATCTGTGTCCAGGGTTATTGGCAGCAGTGACCACTAGCCATGACAGTGTGACACTTGAGATATGTATCAAGAAGAGTGCATGTTGTATGTACCTATTCTGCTGTCATTTGCAGGCATGTGGTGGGGCAGTTGAACAGTTGTACACTGTTTATTAGTCTACCCTTCATACAGCTATTACCAACATTTCCTTAACTGTACAACCTTTGTAGAAAATATCTGTTAACACTACCTGACTGTTTTACATTTATTCCTGATTCCTTGTGTGTAGATATGCACACATCTTAGTACCACTCCTTGGATTTGACCCATGTGTCGGTGTGCAAAATTAACAACAAAGCTATTTCTCATCACACTGAGCTACTGGGGAACTGCTGTTTTTGTTTCACTGGTTTCTAGCTAATAGTTTCTTAGTTAGACAGTCTGAACTTGTAATCCTGTGATGCATGCATGACAGATAGTTATTGTACTGTGCATTAATCCTTTGGATTACTACAATCTGGAAAGCAAGGCAATGCTGGATGGAACACACTTTGAAACTTTTCACATTACTATGCAGCATTCAGAGCTTGGTGCAGTGTATATTTCTCATTTCAGTTATGTCTTGTTTTACAGCTCCACCATCTACAGTTTTTCTTACAGCTGATTCACAGAACAACCTCAGTTAATGCATGATGTCACAGCCACATTTGCTGTTAAGAACCTGTATGCATTCTATATGTCTACAACAACATACCAGAATAAACACAACAGTTTTTTGTAGGAATCGTAATTGCACATCAGTATTAGTTGGTCAGACTTTTTTTATTTATTCAGTTCACACAGTAACAATATGCCTATTAGCAGTAAGCAATCTAGTCCTTCTTATCTATTTGAACAATATACTGCAAAATAGATTTGCACTCACCTGTCTGTCGGCACAGCCTCAGCAGTCTGTCGGCATTAGCTTCTACATTCAAAGCCCTCTGTGCTGCAGCGGTATGGGAGAAAAACAAACATTATGCATACCTGTCCCTCACATTCTCAGGCTAGTATTTGCTACAAACTACTTGATAGTGATACTTACTCACTGCTGGAGCACTCTGTGCCCATGCATCTTGGATACACTGGGCCAAGAGTGCCCCCTTCATCCACTTTAGGTCAGTATAGTGGTGCCGTACCTGCTCATCTGTGTGAGGGATGCCAGTAGCACTGGTGAGATCTCATGTGAGATGGTCCTCGACCTCCACTTTGTATTGTGAGCCCTGTTACTGGCCCTAAAGCAGTCTCTCTTCATGGTTTTCAACAAGTAATCCAGCCATGACCCTGGACTCCTGAATTCACCAGTGCTGCACCCGGAAGTGTGCTCCCTCTCCAGTGCCAGACATGTTCCTGCCAATGATGAAACTAGGCTGTATTTCCACCTGCATGGTTTAAATAAGGCCATATTCACTCCCTTTGCCATCATTGGACCATTTAAAAAATGCTGAGCACAGCTTATCAGTGTGCAAATCCGCTAAGCTAAGTTGAACAGTTATTAAATGGGTACTTGCTGAGCACTGCTTAACAGTGTGCAAATCCACTTAGCTGAGCAACCTGCTGCTTAGTAATCATGTCTAATCGATGCTCAAACCTGTTAAGCATAGCTGAACATTGCTGACCATTGCTCACTTTTCATTAAAAAAAATATCAGAATGACTTCATTTAGTAGGTATATATGATTTCCTTTACATGACATCCCTCTATGTGCTTTCATTACATTAGCAAAGAGTGTGACTATACTGTATGAGACACTTGTGTTTACATGGGTGCTTTCACATGTTATATGCACTCACACTTCCATTTTACACCAGCTACACTATCCTGGTTGACAAAAAACAATTACTTCATAATTTACATTGAAAAATAATTTTAACACTGCTTTCCCATATAAAAATAACTTGCCTGTTTTGGTACTTGAACCATGAATGCCTATAAGTAATGCTGAGACAATAACCCCTACACTGTCTCACTTTGAGAATTTCAGCTGTGTATTTTTATTTATCTCCTATGGGATTTTTAAGCAATGCTAAGCGGAGGGCCATAACACGCACACCTGCTCAGCTATGCTTAAACATTTCTTAGCAAGGAAAAAAAATATTATATTATTATTATATTATTATGTTATATAGTGAGTATTATGGTATTCTGACAAATCATTGAGGACTGCAGTCAAGAAATAATGGCATACATTTGACTTTCAGACTTCTATTCTTCGGAAATTCATGCTAATGCAAAACCTGTTTACTATCAACTTTCTTAAGTTTGTAAGAGCAATATTTATGAAGTGTACCTATTTTTATGGCTTTGTTCCCCCATTATTTGTGCCTCTGTCCACATGGACTACAGTCAGGAAATAATGGCATACATTTGACTTTCGGACTTCTATCCTTTGGAAATTCATGCTACTGCATAACCTGTTTGTTATCAGCTTTCTAAGATTGTGAGAGCAATACTTAAGAAGTGTCCCAATTTTTAGGGCTTTGTACCCCCATTATTTGTGCCTATGTCCACATTTCCTGCTTTAGCAGGTTGCAAGGTGTCATGCGGCACTTTTACAATGCAGGGGGTGTGTCACACAACCTGTCACACATGCCCTGTATTGCTTTCCTGCTCCCATGTGCATTTCAGTATCCGCGGACACTGAAATGCCCATTTATTTCATTTAAGTGTCAGCGGACACTGAAATACTGGTATAATATTAAAGAAATTCTCTAATATTATGCTGCATTAGTTTTAGGAAGTGCCGTACGGCACTTTCTGAGTGCAGAGGGAATGTTCATAGTCTGTGCACTACTTAGACATGCTCCCAATACTCGTTCATGCTTCGTGTCCATTTAGCCTTAACAGCAGCGCTCCTTCATGAATATGCAAGGTGTGCTGCTGTGGCTACATGGACATGAACCACTTCATGCAGGAATAGCACTATTCCTGCATGAAATTTATTGAATCCAGGGGATGGTCTTCTTGTTCCATTATCCAGATGGCAAATGTAGTTTAACATTCATCTTTCAGAAACATCGAATATTGAAAATTGGCTTTACCACGTTTGACATGTGGATGGCATAATGTTTTTGTTTTCAACATTTTATTTAGACATTCTAAATCAGCAAACGCATTTCTATAATTTGATGGTAAACCTATATACATAAACACACACACACACACACACACACACGCACACACACACGCACATATATTAAAAAAATATATATATATATATATATATATATATATATATATATATATATATATATCTACACACACACATATATATATATATATATATATATATATATATATATATATATATATATATGTGTGTATATATAAATATAGGTCAACTTTTAAATCCCAAACTGCCAGAATAGCGAATCCCAAAAGAGCGAGACCAGAAACATGAACTATCACTATCTCAAAATGTTACAAACTCAAATCCCCAAATTCCAGAACCAAAAATAAGACATAGACAGTACAATTAGTTAATTCTCTATCACCGTATCAGGGAGGCTATGCAACCCTGCACAGCACCTTGTGGGGGCTGTGCTTCCCACACCCTCTGCAACTTAAATAAACCAACTCTGAGACAGCACTAATTTTAGAAGGAAAAATCCTAGCAATCACTACAATACACTTCTCTCTTAACAAGTTCCCTCTATGTGCATAACACGGCAAACACTAAACCCCTCTACTACAAGAAAATATCTTCAGTCTTTATAAGTAAGGAAGACTCTGAAATTACTCACCATTACAAAAACTTGAGCTTACATAGCAGTTCTTCACATATTTTACACTTTAAAATACCATAAATATCTCCACCAACACCACAACCTTCAGGCATTAACTCCACCATATGTTTTATGTAAAGACAGATCATTTCCTTTCTTGGATAAAGGGAGGCTTCTTTGTTCACCAGTGGCAGTGGGGAGCTTGGAGCAGCCTATCTATCCCTGGAGGAGTGTTCCCAGCACAAGACTCTGGTAGTCTATTGGCCGTTTTGGGCCACTTTCTAGCTCTTTCAAGTCCCCCTGTACAAAACCTGCTTTAGCGCGGCTTTGCGCGATTTTGCGTATAGCGTGGCATCAGGCAGCACCGCTTAATTGGGTTTAAACCATTCTCAGCTCCACAAAGTCTGCTCTTCACTTTTTCCCTTAGAACTGATCTCATAATAAACACCCTATTCCTACTCTAAAGCCTGGCACTTGCTCACTAAAGCAATTATATAAGTCAGCACTAAAAAATTAAAAGCACTACACCCTCACAAAGTCCCCTTGAGTACTTTGTTCCCCATTGGCCCTTTTTTTTCAATTATAAAGGAATTCCCAATACTATTCTAGCATGTCCAAAGGTTAGTTGTCAATCTCCTCTCCAGTCCAGCTGGTGAATCTGGGAATCTTGAGACAATGTTACAACTGCCTCATGTACACAGACAACCCTCTCCTCCTCCCAACAAATTCCAACACATGTGAGAGATGCAAACATATAGCCAAACTGGAGGCTAATCTCTCTCAACTCAGTACTGGCATAACCAGTCAGGAGGAGAAGGAAACCACACTCACTACAATTCCAGTCTCATATAGACCTACCACGACAGCAAACCAAACACATAAACACACAAAAACATACGCGGAGGCACTAAATAAAAATCTGCCTAAGCAGCAGAGACCTCCAAAGCAGACACCCAAGCAACCGCTACCCCAAAACAAAACACGTGCAACACATAGCTCACAAAGCCAGTGTGCCGAACAGTCACAGCCCTTAAGGCTAATCAACACACCTGATACACTTGTAATAGGTAACTCTATCGTCAGGCACACTGACGTACCGCTCACCAAGCTGAACAAGGAGAAGGTCACGGTGAGCTGCCAGTCGGGCGCTAGGATCCGCCACATAACACACCACTCAGGTCACTCCAAGGCAAGTACAAATATGACTCAGTCATTGTCCATGCTGGTGTGAATGACTTGAGACGTACCTACCTGGACTACATGAAAAGAGACATAGAGGAGCTCTCTGAGCATGTAGCCCAGGCTGGTATGACCCTGACCTTGAGTAGCATCTTACCCTCACCAAGAATGATGCCACAATATGAAGATAAGATGATCAATTTCAACAATTGGCTTAAGTATTGGTGTCATTCAAAGGGGATCCAATGCCTGTCAGCCTGGGATGACATGCTCGACAAGCCATGATGCTTCGCTAGGGACGGCTTGCACCTGTCACCCCTGGGCTTTCTGATATTGGCAAAGGCTCTTGCCACCCCCATAGTGCCTTTTTTAGGCAAGGCTCAAAAGACAAACCCATCTCCATAGGTATCACAAGGGATAAGAAACTAAGAGTAGTGCTACTCAACGCCAGAAGTCTAAACCTCAAGATGCATGCACTCAAAACTCTCCTTAGCATGGAGAACATCGATATCTGTGCAGTAACAGAAACCTGGTTCAAGGCTCCCGAGAGCACCCCAGCACTACCAGGCTATACCTCATACCATGTTTTTTGGCCCCAAAACTTGGACCGAACCACAAAAGGAGGGGGAGTATCAATTTTTGTCAAAGATACCCACACCTCCAGGTTGGTGGCACAGCACGAAGCATCAGAGACTATCCATGTGCAACTAACAGTGGGTAAAAGTGCCTTCCAGTTTATAGCCTGCTACAGACAACCCTCCCAAACCCAGGAACCCCACTCGGCCTTCCTGAGAACACTGGAAAATATGAAGGTTTCTCCAAACACCATTATATTGGGCGACTTCAACTACCCTAACATAGAATGGGAGCATTACTCTAGCTCCAACACCCTAGCCCGAAGGCTCCTAGAATTTATAAACTCAAATGCTATGGAACAACTTGCCACTCCCACAAGAGGGGAAAACATACTGGACCTGATCATCACCAACATGGGGACTCTATGCTCCAGACCAGAAGTGTATCCCTCACTGGTAAGATCAGACCATAAACTAATCTCACTAGATATTCACATCCTGACCCCAGCCCATGCCCAGAAAACCACAGTGAAAAACTTCTCTAAAGCAAATTTCACAGTCCTCAAAACTGAGGTGGAATCCTTCAAAGCCCCCGGGCCTGTGGAAAATAAGGCCCAGACCGCAGAATCCTTTATAAACGCATTCTATGAACACCTTCAGGAATGCATGGATCATGCAATCCCAAATAAAACCAAGACCCAATCCTCCAAAGTTAGGCATCCTGTCTGGTGGACCCCAGCCATAAACAAACTATACAATAGAAGGAGGAAGCTACTACATGATAGAGCAAAATCCCCAAAAGGGAAGGCCTCTCTGATCAGTATTAGCAAAAAACTACAGGCACTCATAAAATCGTCTAAGGCTAGCTTCGAGAGAAAAATTGCACAGGACACTAAGGATAATCACAAGACTTTCTTTAGTTATGTTAGGAACCTGGGTGGGAATTCCCAGATATGCTCAGAATTAGTCCAAAATGACAAAAAATACACTGAACCCACAGACATTACCAACATCGCAGCTGACAGGTTCAGTGCAAACTTCTCCCCTTCCCCAGCAAACCAAACACATAAACACACAAAACATACGCTGAGGCACTAAATAAAAATCTGCCTAAGCAGCAGAGACCTCCAAAGCAGACACCCAAGCAACCGCTACCCCAAAACAAAACACGTGCAACACATAGCTCACAAAGCCAGTGTGCCGAACAGTCACAGCCCTTAAGGCTAATCAACACACCTGATACACTTGTAATAGGTAACTCTATCGTCAGGCACACTGGCGCATCAGCTCACCAAGCTGAACAAGGAGAAGGTCACGGTGAGCTGCTAGTCGGGCTAGGATCCGCCACATAACACACCACTCAGGTCACTCCAAGGCAAGTACAAATATGACTCAGTCATTGTCCATGCTGGTGTGAATGACTTGAGACGTACCTACCTGGACTACATGAAAAGAGACATAGAGGAGCTCTCTGAGCATGTAGCCCAGGCTGGTATGACCCTGACCTTGAGTAGCATCTTACCCTCACCAAGAATGATGCCACAATATGAAGATAAGATGATCAATTTCAACAATTGGCTTAAGTATTGGTGTCATTCAAAGGGGATCCAATGCCTGTCAGCCTGGGATGACATGCTCGACAAGCCATGATCCTTCGCTAGGGACGGCTTGCACCTGTCACCCTGGGCTTTCTGATATTGGCAAAGGCTCTTGCCACCCCATAGTGCCTTTTAGGCAAGGCTCAAAGACAATCCCATCTCCATAGGTATCACAAGGGATAAGAAACTAAGAGTAGTGCTACTCAACGCCAGAAGTCTAAACCTCAAGATGCATGCACTCAAAACTCTCCTTAGCATGGAGAACATCGACATCTGTGCAGTAACAGAAACCTGGTTCAAGGCTCCCGAGAGCACCCCAGCACTACCAGGCTATACCTCATACCATGTTTTTTGGCCCCAAAACTTGGACCGAACCACAAAAGGAGGGGGAGTATCAATTTTTGTCAAAGATACCCACACCTCCAGGTTGGTGGCACAGCACGAAGCATCAGAGACTATCCATGTGCAACTAACAGTGGGTAAAACTGCCTTCCAGTTTATAGCCTGCTACAGACAACCCTCCCAAACCCAGGAACCCCACTGCCTTCCTGAGAACACTGGAAAATATGAAGGTTTCTCCAAACACCATTATATTGGGCGACTTCAACTACCCTAACATAGAATGGGAGCATTACTCTAGCTCCAACACCCTAGCCAGAAGGCTCCTAGAATTTATAAACTCAAATGCTATGGAACAACTTGCCACTCCCACAAGAGGGGAAAACATACTGGACCTGATCATCACCAACATGGGGACTCTATGCTCCAGACCAGAAGTGTATCCCTCACTGGTAAGATCAGACCATAAACTAATCTCACTAGATATTCACATCCTGACCCCAGCCCATGCCCAGAAAACCACAGTGAAAAACTTCTCTAAAGCAAATTTCACAGTCCTCAAAACTGAGGTGGAATCCTTCAAAGCCCCCGGGCCTGTGGAAAATAAGGCCCAGACCGCAGAATCCTTTATAAACGCATTCTATGAACACCTTCAGGAATGCATGGATCATGCAATCCCAAATAAAACCAAGACCCAATCCTCCAAAGTTAGGCATCCTGTCTGGTGGACCCCAGCCATAAACAAACTATACAATAGAAGGAGGAAGCTAGTACATGATAGAGCAAAATCCCAAAAGGGAAGGCCTCTCTGATCAGTATTAGCAAAAAACTACAGGCACTCATAAAATCGTCTAAGGCTAGCTTCGAGAGAAAAATTGCACAGGACACTAAGGATAATCACAAGACTTTCTTTAGTTATGTTAGGAACCTGGGTGGGAATTCCCAGATATGCTCAGAATTAGTCCAAAATGACAAAAAATACACTGAACCCACAGACATTACCAACATCGCAGCTGACAGGTTCAGTGCAAACTTCTCCCCCCCCTTCCCCACCAAAAGGGCAAACATCTATCCCAGCAGAGTGCTGATCCCCTGACATCTCAGATGCTCATGTAAGAGCCGCCCTCTCCAAAGCAAAAAACACAGCATCAAAGGGACCAGATGGTGTCCCGGGCTGCGTCCTACATGAACTCCAAGAAGAACTAAACCCAAACATAAAACTACTGTTCATTCTCAGCCTTACTACAGGATATGTACCCAAAGAGTGGCGTACAGCAACAGTGGTCCCTCTCCACAAAGGTGGTGCCTCAATGGATCCTGGAAACTATCGCCCCATAAGCTTGACTAGCTTGGTCTGCAAAGCTATGGAAAGGATCATCATGGACCTCATAAATAAAGATATTGGGGACCTACAGACACTGGATCCTACCCAATTCGGCTTTGTTAATGGCAGATCCTGCCTCTTAAACCTGGTCGATTTCTTTGAAACAGTCACCAAGGCCATTGAGGGGAAGGTGGTCCACACAGCCTACCTGGACCTTGCAAAAGCCTTCGATACAATACCCCACTCGGGCATTATAGATAAGCTCACCAGCTTAAATATAAACCCCTATGTCACTAGATGGGTTGCAAACTGGCTCAAGGACAGAAACCACATGGTTAAAATTGCTGGAGCCATGTCAGACTCCAAACCAGTTACAAGTGGCATCCCACAAGGCTCAATCCTGGGACCTCTCTTGTTCGGTATATATTTCTCGGAGGTACAGGCTAACACGGAAGGACTGTGACTGACCAAGTTCGCAGATGATTGCAAACTGGGCGCCATAATAGACTCTCCAGCCAACACAAGCATCCTACAAAAGGGCCTCATAGAAACAGACAACTGGTGCCGGAGCCATGGCCTCAAGCTAAACGCTGAAAAGTGTATAGTCATCCCCTTTGGCAAAAACAAAGTGCCCACAAATTACCACATAGGTGGTAATCCATTAAGTACGGAAGAAGTAATTAGGGACCCGGGGACCCAAGTTGATAGCAATCTCTCATTTGACAACCACATGGCCAAAGTGGTTAGAAAAACATTTTATATAGCCCACCTAATCATGAAGGGATTCACATCTAGATCAGGGGAGGTCATCGTGCCTCTTTACTCATCCCTCATCAGGCCCATAATTGAGTACAATGCCCCTTTTGGGACGTACCTTACCAGACACCTGCAGCAACTGGAAAGACCCCAAAATTACCTCACCAAGAGGATCAAAGGGCTCAAACAGATGCCATATGCTGCCCAGTTAAAGAAACTCCAGCTCTACTCAGTGGCATACCGCCTGCTCAGAGGCAATCTGGGCCTGACGTATAAAGCCATGTCCAACCTGGAATTAATGGACATGCTGCACCTCAGAAAATCCAAATCCCATCGAGCTACGCGCTCGAGAGACTTGAACCTCAGCACTGAAATAAATAGGACATGCTGGAGGGACAGATTCATAACCCAGAGGCTTCCTTCACTCTGGAATAAAATCCCAGTCCAGGTTAGGCAGAGTCCCTCATTGACTCTCTTCAAGAGGAATCTTGATGAGTGGATGGGAGATAGTAGGTTTACCCCGGGTATCATTTCTGTGTCACTGTTAGACAGAGGCACAGTATACTAACCTCGAAAAAGGGCATAGCAAAATTAATTTAAAATGGCGAAAGCCAAACACACTCTGGCTAGGCTTATAAATGCCCTAGGGCAGATAGCCTAGTATGAACCTATGAACCTATGAACCTATGAATATTAAGCTGCTTACAGTTCAACTTATATTACACTTCGCTGTTCTGGGATTTGATTTTATAAACATTTCGAGATAGTGACAGTTCATATTTCTGGTCTTGATATTTTGGGGCTTGGAATTGTGGCAGTTGCGAATTTAAAAGTAGACCCCCCACACACACACTATATATATATATATATATATATATATATATATATATATATATATATATATATATATATATATATATATATATATATATATATATATATATATATATATATATATATATATATATATATATATATATATATATATATATATATATATATATATATATATATATATATATATATATATATGTATATATATATATATATATATATATATATATATATATTTGGGTGTCAATGTCAAAATGTCAAAAATGACATTGTCAACACACCAATATGAATGCACCAGGAAGCAGGCTTGGTGCTTGCAAACTTTCACTGACCCAACCCCCCAGTAATTATGTATAATAACTGTGAGTTCACACAAAAACATTCTCAACCCCTAGGTTTGCATGATTTCTCGCAGCCATCAATCAGCTGTCTAGATGGTCTAATGTAGTTGACCATGCAGCTGTCCACCTAACACTGATTCATCCAGGTCACTATCACTTGCACCCATATATATATATTTTTTTTAACTTCAGTAGATTGACACTACAAACATCAACTACAAAGGTAAAAAAAAAAAAAAATCAACACACTAATGTTCATGCTGTAAGATAGCACCTACAGCACCCCTTGATAATTATTAAGCATAAATCTGAAATTGTACAATTCCCTGCAATGTTTCGTATATTCCCTAACCCTAGGGAGGGTTGACCAAAGTGTGTCAACAAAGCAAAGGCTGACATTTGGGAGTTTACCTTATAAAACATGTTCCTCTTCCTCTCTCTCTCATATATATATATATATATATATATATATATACATATGTGTATATAAATATATATATATATATATATATATATATATGTATATGTATATATATATATATATATATATATACATATATATATCTATATATATATATATATATATATATATATATATATATATATATATATATATATATATATATATATATATATATATATATATATATATATATGTATATATATATATATATATATATATATATATATATATATATATATATATATATATATATATATATATATTTATATATATATATATATATATATATATATATATATATATATATACACAATAAGAAATGGAATAAAATACTTACTGCAAAACTCTAGCCATCTTTGCTGGACCTGTGAAACTCAGATAACCAGCTGGTCCTTTTCTACCGCTGCATGTCATTGTACCTGTGGTGCTCCTGCTCTTTGGAAAGGATAACCCCTTTCAGGGATGACAGCTGGTCTGTCATCTCCTGCCTAATATCTATTTGTCTCTCTACTCAGAGCCAGTGAGGGCTTATTGCACTTTACTCGGCTATGACTCCTGAAGTAGGCAGCAGAGGATTTTCATCTCCTTGTCCTAGCAGCTTTGAGTTTGACCCTGAGCTTTAGCAGACATCTTCCTTTTGAAGTGCCAGTGCAAGAATGACATATATAATTATGCTGTAGGGAATATTAGGGTGTGAACCAGACCCTGTAGGGTGTGACATCACTCTACCCACTCCACACAACATTATAAGGCTGCTGCCTATTGAATTCTTAGATGTAGGATGAACAGGTTTACTAATAGCTAGGGTAGTTCAATGCAGTTCCATTTTTTCCAGTTGTGTTTTCTTTGGGTAAATAAACCATCATAAAATGTAATAGCAGCATTGAGGTTTGCCCAATGCAGTTTTTAATTTCTTATTTTTTATAAGATAATCCTTTAATCTGATATCATAGCCATATTTTACATGTGTTCAAGGATGCTAGTGTATACTGAACTTAATTCCTATGGCACTTTTTTGGAGTGGGGTGCTGACAGTTAAATTGGTTAAGAGAAGTTATGAAAAATGCTTTAAGGTAGTGCTTAGTGACATTCAGTTTTATCCCTGGTGACTGTCATTTTTATTTCCCTGAGGACTGAATTGTAAAGGAGAAGTTAAGCAAGCACTAATGCCTGGTGACCCTGGAATGGCATTTATTCTCTGATAATGCCAACCCAGGAAGGCATTAGTGTGCTTTGCTTTCAGAATACACCACTTATTTTTTTATTACAGTATACTTCTTTAGTAATTTTGATGTAAAATAGCTCCTGCAACTAATGTTTAGAATTTGCTGTACCATATCTGATTATTGTTTTAAGGCTTGCAGTGAAAATATAAGTTTTATATTTAATATCTACGCATAGACACACACACACACACACACACACACACACACACACACACACACACACACACACACACACACACACACACACACTCACTTCTGTTAACTGTCCCTGATTTTACTGCATTGTTCTGCTATAACCCTCTTATAATGTTTGATTTTCTGGTAAACAGTCAGTTATACAGGACATCAGTTACACTTTTGTTATTTAAAATAATTCAAGAAAATCCATAGGACCACCAAGGCAGATATGATATAAATCCATAGCTTTAATAAATGGTTAGTGCTTTCATGCCCTTCTGAGCACTTCTTCAGACCATACAAGTGCAATAAAACAATACCTTTTAAATATATGCCTCAATCTAAAAACACCTATTACATGATAACATCAATTAAAATCACTTAAGATTGAAGAAGTGCTCAGGAGGGCATGAAAGTGCTAACCGTTTATTACATTTCTGGATTGATATCATATCTGCCTTGGTGGTCCTGTGGATTTTCTTGAATTATTTTATGTTTCTACTGTTGACTTCCACTGGTACCTACTACTTCCACAGTGGCATTATTTGTTTATATGTCACATTTTTATTATTGTTTAAGAAATGTATGCTGGTGGACTGCATGTTGCAGTCAAAAGATGTTGGAATATGCTGTCTCTGTGTGTCTCTTGCTTATTCTCCCTTACACATGTGCAGACGCATGTGTGAAAACACACAGACACAAAGACACAAACGTATTTCTTTTCTTCCTTTATATATTTTTTAATTTTATGCTTATTAAATTGCAAAGTAATATTTACTATGTGTAAAACAATGGTAGATGTTTTTTTTCTTTCTAGGCTTCAGAGCAATTTAATATGCTTCTATGTTTTTGGGAATTAGCAGTAGATTACCATGCTGGGAAACATCTGTTCTCTAATCAGTGTGAAGATGTACACTCTGCACATTTTCTAAGGTGGAATAACAATTGGCAAACTTAGTTAAATCTGAGTTTTCCAGTCATCAATATGCATACCATGCACAAAGTATAGCAAGCCTGAGTGAGAATGAGGCACGACTGGTGGTAACACACATTCATGAGCTAAACATAGTTTGCCCATACCAAACCAAATACATTTATGCCTACAATAGGGGATACTCATGTGCGCTAAGATGAGATTCATAAAACTCAGCATGACTGAGAGTAATTTGCATAAGAACTTCTTAAATCAGCCCCAAATTACACCAGCTGGCCTCAGGCCAACATTTTAGGTTTTGCTGAGCCCTGTGCTTCTGCAACAGTCCATGAAAACTGCAAATGAACTAAACCCACTTACAAACAATAGAGGCATGCATAGATAATCCTGAAAATGTGGTTATCACTGTAATTCATTGTGATCTCTTTAATAGTAGTCTATATTTATAGTAAGACATGACAGTTAAAAGCATTTGGATGGATTATAAGGACCATGTTTGAAACTGTGTAGGATGTAATTTTTAGTTCTTTATTTATGTGTCATGTGGCTTACTCTTGACTATGATCAAAAATGATGGATAAAGAGCATGTGCAAACTAAAGGACAGGTGATGTAATTAACTAATCGACTATATGATATATTACATAGCCTGCTGACTACCACAACTTCACAGCAAATACATGTAGTGTTATGTTTTACAATTGCAGCAGAGAAGTAGGAAACACAGGTGGTATGAGCAAGAAAAATGAAAAACACAACTCACAACTAGTGGGGGAATTGGGATATCACAATCTATGTGCATCTGTGTGATGTGTTGACATGCATGGCCTACACTTCTTGAAAGTATCAGAAAAGGAGGGGAGGTGTCATTTTGTCACTTTTATCACAATATGTGATTGAAGATTACATCAAGATGAAGCAGCTGGGAACAAGACCAAGACAGCAATAACTTTAGTCAATAGGAGAGTCACATCTTTATGGATGATCTGGGGACACATGGCAAATGATTTTTTTTGGAAAACAGGAGCAAAACAGGCAAAGAGTGATAAAGCATGGAATCAAGTGATGGCCGACATTAATGCTGCAGCAGGAAGAAACTGCACACTAGCACAGTGGAGCAGCACCTCAAAAAAAAAAAAAAAAAAAAAAGACATAATGGAATGTGCCAAGAGCAAAGCTAGACAGAATGCAATTGCCTGTAGTAGGACTGATGCTGGACCTTCCATATTCAAACCTTTTATATCAGAAGAGCATTACCATATCTTTATGAGGAAGGTGTTGCAGGAATTATCCAAGGTGGTGTTCACTCAGATCCTTAACACAATTGTGCTCAGGTATCATGAAATGTTAGTGTGTAGCTCATTTTACTACATTATGCTGACATTTATTTTGGCATCACACATGTCCACATTTTACATTTATTGATTTATTGTATTTATTTATTTATTGACATTTGATTACCAGGAAAGTCCGACTGGGTAGAAGCCCATTTTCTGTGGAGGCCCTGGGGGGGGGGCTCCAAATTACTACAAAACATTTTAAGAACAATAATTTCACAGTCTTCAAAAATAAAACAAAAACATTTGCAGTTTAATTATAACAAATTAGCCATAATAAAAAAAACAGTCTTTAGCAATCAATACAGGGTATATGATCAACATTTAATATTTAGAGAAATGTTAAGATATATGTAGAAAAAGTAAAGGTAAGTTAGTATAATAGAAATAGGAATTGCAATATGAAGTGAAAGAAAAACAGGATTATGCTATATTTAGAGAGAAAGTCAGAGAAGAGAATTAGATAGCAGTAAGGAAGTAAGTGAAGAAGGGAGAGTAAGGTGGTATAAGGAATAAAAACGTACTTGTTCACATTTAAGGATATAGATTATCCTGGTTATGAGCAAGAACAGAGCCAGATTTTAGCTAGGAAGTCTTTCAGAGTGGTTTTGAAAGATGGGAGGGTATACACCTGATGGATACAGGTAAGGAGCTGCAGCCTTTAGAAACCTTGTACGGGTACGGGCAATGCCCAGCAGATTTTCTAGGTATGTAAACAGATAAGAGTTTTTAGTCACCAGATCGCAATGACCGATTGGTAACATAATTGTGTTCAATGTTTTTTAGTGCTGGATAGATAGATGGATGCTGGATAATTTTATAGGTGGTAAGAAGTTGTGTATATGTTAGTTGATGTGGCAGTTGTAACCAATTTAGGCTTTTCAGTGCTATACAGTGGTAGGTTCTGAAAGGGGCTTGTGCTGCAAACTTAGCAACCTTGCTATATCCTTGTTCAAGTTTTAATTTTTGTGAAGTCCTGAAGTTATAAAGGATGAAAGCACCATAAAGAATAGTGGGAGGAGATAAGTAGTGCCAAGTGAAGTTTTAGTTGCATCAGTGAGAAAGAGTTTGGCTCTGTAAAGCATCCCTAGTTTTTGATTTTTCTTATGTAATTTTGTATATGAAGGTCAAATGTAAGATTATCATCCACTATCACCTGTAATAGTTTGAAATGAAAAGTGACTTCAGTGGTTGTTTTATCAAGAGAAATGACTTTAAATGTATTTATTTATTTATTTATTATCGAGAGAGAGGTTTGGGGAAAAATAGTAGTTTTGTCTTTTTTGGGTTAAGCATGAGCTGTGAGTTATGAAGCCACATTTCAGTGGCTGCTAAAGCTCCCTGAGTAGATTTTTAGAGGTGTACCATGTTGTTAGATGTGCATAAGAGTTGAATAATCTGTGTATTATATTAGGGTGGTCTGTTGTATGGCAATATAGAGAGTGTTGGTGAAAATGTTAAAGAGGAGCAGACCAAAGATAGAGCCTTGTGGTACACCGGTGGTGAATGGGAGGTAAGGAGATTGCACAGAGTGCCATTTTACAGACTGATACCTATTGGACAACTAACTTTTGAACCACAAACTGGTTGGCTGAGAGAGACCTAGTGAGGACATTTGAAGAAGAAGTCTTCTGTGACTGTCAAGGGCTGTAGACAAGTCTAGAATAAAGAAGAGATTATTTTGCAACTATCTCTTGCTTTATTGAGAGTATCTATATAGGGCAGCTCTAGTACTATGGGAAGGATGGAAGCCGTGTTGTGTAGGGGATAGGAGTTTTTCTTGCAGGAGATAGCCTAAAGGAATTGTTTTGAATACAATTTTCAAGTATCTTCATGAAGGGAGAGAAGATTGCTGTAGGTCTACAGTTTATCTTGTCTGCTGAATTTCCTCCTTTGTGCAGAGGGATAATGTGTGACTTTTTCCAGAAAGAGGGAATGGGGGGGTTCCTGGATTGACTTACCTATAAGGACTGAGAAAGGATAAGCAATGCTATTGGCTGTTATTTTTCGGAGTTCTCTTAGAAGGTCATCAGCTGAAGAAGAGCATGGTTTAAGTTTGTTTAAGAGTAGTTTTATATAGAATGTGGGCACAGGTTTGAAGTTGAAAGTGGGTGTGGTGTTATGTGGCTGTTAGGCTGAGTTGGGATTAGATGTTGAGAAATCCTTGGTTAGAGATGTTACACTATCAAGTAAGAGTTGAACTGTTTTGCAGTTTCAAGTGGGGAGTTATCAGGAGAGGGGTTTAGGTTGAATTTTTGTCTGGGATGTAAAATTTCTTTAATGGATGTCCAAGATTTTTTAGGGTTGTGTTTAGTACTATTTTGACATTTATTATAGTATTGTTTTTTGTCTTCAATTATTTGTCTTTTGGAATGATTGCAAAGAATTCTGAATTTTTCAAGATATTGTGGTGTCTTATATTTTTTCCATTCTTTCCATGGTTTTACTCTATCCTTCATTAGCACTCTACTCTTTTTGGATAGCCAAATTGCATTATTTGTTTTCAGTCTCTTCATTGCGGGAGGTGCAAGGCTATTTAGGATATTTAGAAATGCTGTATTGAATTCAATTACAGCATAGGCTAAGGGGAGGATATTTTGGAAGTCCCAGTTAATAGATGCTAGTGTAGTAATGAGCATTTCTTGATTAAACTTGAAAGGGTTACTTGTTTTATAAATATGCTGTTTAACTGGATGTGTGAGACATCTAGTCATATAGACTGGGAGATGATCACTAAGAGAGTCTGACATTTTAGCTGTGGTGGAGTATTTGCTACGGTCTTATACCAGGATGCAGTCTAATAAAGAACGTGATGTCTTGCTATAATGTGTGGGGCTATTAATTAGTTGTATGAAAGCAAATAAGTTCATGCTAGATGTAGTAGAGTTAGAATTTATGTCCAACCAATTGACATTCACATCACCTAGTAATATTTTTTCTTGTGGAAGTGTTAAGTATAGCCAATGTAGGGTATCATCCAGTATAGCTGTATTGTCACCAGAAAGGATATAAAGGACTGTAATGCATATTTGTTTATAATTGTTTATTTTGAGGAAAGCAATAAGAATTTCTGTTGAATTGAATTTTGATGTTAGTTTGTTGTAAGGGGAGATGTGGTAGGTATTGGGAAATATTAAAGCAATACCACCACCTTTCCAGTTTATTGGGTCATTATGGATGATATTATAGCCAAGGGGTTTAACTTCAGAGTTCTTTATGCTGGGTTTAAGGAAAGTTTCCATTACAATGAGAACATCAGGCTTATGTTGGGTAACTAGACATGTAGTTCAGCATTTTATTTCTTATACTTCTAACATTTATTGCAGCAAACATTAGATCACCAGGGTTGGGGACTGGGTGTTGTTGGGTTACAGAAGTATGTGGAACAGAATTATCTTTCCCCAGGATTTAATAAACTCCATGTAGGCACTGTGTAGAGCCTACATGGAATGGTCCATGTACATGGCTATGGTTCCCCTCTCTAAAGCACGCCATGCATATTAATGATGGCACGCTGCCAAGGCAGAGCCGAGGAACACGGATATTGAATTTGTGTTTTCTGGGTTTTTTTTTTTTTTTTTTTAAATGCATGTTTGCACATGCGGAGCACAGCAATGCCAAGCTGTGCTTACATGTAGACAGTTGACACTTGCCAGACATCTTAATATAGAAATTGGATATCATTAATAAGCATAATAATATTTTATGTGTTTTTTTTTTCATTTGCAAGGCGTGGAACACAGGGAAGCTGAGCAGAGCTCATACATACATGGCAGACACCTTCCAGACATCTAGAAATAGAAACCGGATGTAATTAATTATTTATTTATTGGTGTGTTTAAGCGTGTTTGCATGGTGCTCAGCACTGCTAACAGGTAGTCCAGTGGCATATGTGAAGGTATACTAGATGTCTTAATATCCACGTAGCTTAATGGGTAGAATTATAGCTGTATGTATAGTACGTCCAAGGTTCAAATACATGGAAGCCATAATTTGGCTGTATTTTTGTTGCATATGTTATGGACATGATTTTAAAACACTTTGTGCAACTGTGCTCAAACCTGCTAAGCACTGCATAAACATTAACAGCTGCCAATGTTTGTGCATTGCTCAGCTCTGCTTGGCTGGTTTTTACTCTGCTAAGCAACTTGGCACTTTTTTGAATGTAGATCATTGATGTGCAATGGCAGGAAAACAGCCTATATAAAGCACACTAGGTGGGAATTCTGCAGAATCCATTGACGTTTTATCATTTTTCAATATGGCTGGTGGTCTGCTTTTGGGTGCAGCAGTGGGGCATACAGCAGTCCAGGGTCATGGTTGGGATCCTTGTGAAAAACCATGATGATAGGCTGCTTCAGGGCAGTTTCCAGGGCTCAGATTGTAAGGTGGAGGCCTGAGACCAGCTGGCCAGAGAACTCACCAGTATAACTGGTATCCCCCATGCAGGTGAGCAGTGTCATCACCACCATCATGACCTGAAAAGTTGAAAGAGGGGAATCTTGGACACCTGGGTCCAAGAAGCAAGGGCAGTAAATGCCCCACAAGTATGTAGTGCTTTTCCCTCTGTTTTACTAATATGTAATCTGAATGTCTGCAGAACAGGTATGCATAATGGTGTGCTTCTCTCCTAACAGCTGCAGCTGGGAGGGCTCACAATGTTGAGTCTCATGCCAGGCAACTGGCCAGGTTATGCCTTGAGTGTAGTGAGTATTTATGTATTATGTCAACTGTAATGCAATAAGCAAGAAAGAGTATAGCATTAACTGCAATAAAGTATATACAATAAAGTCTGTAGTACAATACAGTTGGAATTAGAGCTGTAGTGCAATAAAATTGGAATTAGAGTTGTAATGCAATAAATGAATAATAACAACTGTAGTTCAATAAAAACAAGAAACAATACCTATAACAAGGAAAATGGTGTACATCAGAATTGTCTTATCATAACCATTGCAGTAGAGCTGTATGCATTGAGTCTGCAAGGTAAGGTTGCTACAATCAAGTATAACACTCTAATAGCTATGGAATGCAAATCTAATGATTGCAAACTGTATTTCTTAACTCATAGTGCTGTTCAAGGCTTTCTCTAGGCCACTACAGGTTGCATAATGCTCTTTCTTCCACAGACATCAAGTAATAAAGGTATATGGGTGAGGTAGCCCACTCCAAGGACAGATATTCTGTGTTTTGACTTCACAGATATTGCAAACCAATAACAGTAATATGTGTTCACCTGTATTGCTGAAAGTGAAATAAAGTTGGGGTAATATATGCAGTATGATTGTATACCATGCATCTGTGTCCTAGTGGCACTGCAGTCTAGTAAAATGCTGTAACAGTACTAGAATGATAGTGGAAAGTCCTGTAACTTATATTGCACAATTCATAATATTTTTCTAGGTAGTCTCCAGGCAAGTATCAGTCAACCTGTAGTTAGCAATGCTTCAGTAGCAAAGTCTGTTGATTTACTTATCCACTGTGCATTTTGCCACACACAGTCCTGGGTTCAAATCCAGTGCTATTTAGCACTACATTTTCAGTATCAGTCACGTAATGCTCACAATTTCTCTCTCCCCAAGAACACAAAACTGTGATGGGTGGGTTAGTCCATATTATGTGAAGATATTTTGTTTAGATGTCAATAGCAAGAATGTGTGCATCAGCATTGTTGATTCAGAAACAAAACTGTGTAATTCCAGTAAGGCTGTATCTCTTGTTTGTCCATACTATGCTGCTGCAGTCAGTTATTAAGGCATTTGCAGATGGCCCCTGCAGTCACAGCTAGTAGGTTCTACTCCCATGCCTGACAACTAAGCCATGATGGCTGTCTGGTTTAATTACTGTATGCAGGCATTCCTCTCAAGTGTCACAACTTCTCGTAATGTAATTAGAACTGACTAATCCATCTGTCAAGTTTACCAGATAAATTATTACCTGGAATGCAATGTATTACCAAATCCTTTTACAGAACACCATGGTAGTTATATAAGTCCACATTATGTGAAATCATTCTAAGTAGTTCTGTATATGCTTTTGTTTGTGCTTTCCCCTTATTGTCTCATGCTATCAGCTTGAGAGGTATGTACGTGCTGCAACAGCTATAGGAGAATTGTAGTCACTGTAATCACAACTGTCAGTACGCACCTGTAGAAGTATGTATGACCAGTGTTGTCACAGATATCATTTGCAGTCTCACTAATGGAATGTTTTTCTCTCTCTCCCCACCCCGTATCTTAATTTATTCATTATTGTAATGTATTATTATGATTTAATATTAACATATTTTGTTAAGCTAATATATTTTGGAAAATGTGGTTGAGTATCGTTATGCTTTATTATGATTTAATATTAACGTATTTTGCTAAGCTAACTATATTTTGGAAAATGTGGTTGATTATTGATATGTTTTATTATGATTCAATATTAACATATTTTGTTAAAATAACTGTTTCGTTGGCCATATGGTTTATGTCACACTGGCATGCTTTTACCATACTGACTGTTATGTTACATTATGTTGTGTTGCACATAATATACATAAACATGTATTTGGATTAATAAATATGCTGTTCCATTCTGTTAATATTAACAGTGGTTTGGTTGTTACTAACCATAACATATTGCTTTACCTCATGTACCACAGCAAATCAAGGTAGCCCAGTTCTGGCTGATCACCCTACCTTGCCTCAACGGGCCGTGGCACTGAGTCTCAGCACATCTGGGACCCAGAACATTGGTGTTCCCTATGCTGTCCCTGCACTACCTGTGGAGTTGGGTAGTATGACCCCAGTTGATGGGCACAGACCCCTCTGGGAGCTGTGGCAGAGGGAAAGTGGTCACCTATGATGAACTACCAGTCCTGGTGTGCAGGATAGTCCACCTTGACTATGATCAATACCTGCGCCAGATTGAGAGCATGCTGGCCAACTTGTGGGGGGGGGGCAGCATTGCCCTTTTGCCAATCCTTCAGCACAGCCACCCTCAGGTCAGTGTAGGAGCAGAGTTGATGGTCCCATGGGTGGGGACATGAGTCATGCTTCTGCTGTCTGGATGCACATGGAACTCGGATTCCACAACACCCTCCCCGTCAAAGGTGGTCACCCCGCTCATGTGTCACACACTACCCCTATCTGTTGTCTTGCCTGTCTTGTCTGTTTGCAAATGCATCCTCACGTACCCAACTTACCTCCCCCACATGTACCTATGTCCCTCCCCCAACATTCCACTCTCACCTTAAAAAATGGGCACCTGCCCCCCCCCCCAAAAAAAAGTGTCCCATACATAGCTCTCCATTTTTCACACGTGTCCACTGGACACATAAAATTTGGTCCAATTGGCTTGACAATGCAGTTATATTGTCCTCACCCCTCTCTCTGGGGTTTGAGAATCCAAATTCATGTACAAATCTTTCAAAGTTTACAGTTGTTGCTTTACAAGAAATGGATAGCTATGCTTTTTCCTACAGCCTTCCTGAACATTCCTCCCTGCCTTTCAATATGTTTTCCCCCAGGTTGCCACCATTTCACCACTTTCCTATCTCTCCTTTTTATTTTCTTTATATTTTTTTTAGTGCAGAGCTCGCACAGCTTTGCTTAGCTATATTTGTGTTTAACATTGTAAGTCACATGTACAAAATAAACACCTCTGCCATGTTTCGATCCCAAGCCCATCACACCTGCACCACACTGCATTAACCCATCATGCCACTCTTAATTAAAACAGGTGGTTTAAGCAAAACATAGTAATTGCCACTTACAGTCATTAGGTGTGTTTCAGTGGAGCTATGTGCTGCACTGCACCGCACAAACTGGAATAAACAGTAATGGAAAAAATGGGAGTGTACCTTGAATTCTGGTGTAATAGTGCACTACTAGACAGCCAAACACATGATAATGAATGTAACTGAGGCCTGTGATAGGAGATAAATGTGCCCATTTATCAGCAACATGTAAAACGTCACCTGCTAAGGCATTCATGGCAAAATACATGTTCATCTGGGACTCTGGTGCAGAAATACATCCATATAAAGCCACGCACATACTGATGGATGTAGACAATGTTTGTCACAGTCTGTATGTGTGCACATATATCTTTCAAATACACTTGATATAGCAGTAGCTCAGTCTGTTAAATGACTTTCACACAGTACATTTTGCCACAGTCAGTCCTGGGTTCAAATCCAGTGTTGTGCTGCATTTCAATTACATTATTGCAAAGGCAGCAATTAATGGATCACTAATACACTCTTTATCCACACAAAGCATTGCAAATTTAATAGCTGATTTCAGTGCATGAAGTTACAAGCCTGCAGGTAGGGACACACTTCACATATCCATATAGCAGTATAATATGTTGCCTAATACTCTGTTATTGACACAGTTATCTAACATCCGTACCTTAAACACATGCCTTAATTGAGTGTAAAGAGTACACTCACCCTGTCACTGCCTCTACAACAGGGCTGACAGAGCTGACACAGATGCGCCTACAGCTTGTTATCCTCCAAATTGCCCACACTTTCTGCCTATGTCTATTACCTGCAGCAGCAGCTGCAGGCTGTGGTTCACACAACTCTATGTAAAGGTTTCTGCTACAGACCTACTCTCTGTGATGATGTAGTCTCTTCACCCCAGTAGTGTCCATCTCAACAGCTAAGAAATGGACCTAGGTCTACATGAAGACCTTATATATTGCACAGTACTTGCATGCCATTGGCTAATGATAGTGCAATTCAGCTGTTTTGGCTGAAATTAGCATTTGAGAATGACAGACTGGTTTAGAGGTAATCACCTGGGGATGGGGAGTATGCTTAAAAAGCAGGCAGCTGGCTATGGGGAACCATTCTGTATGAGACCTTACTCACACAGAGCATGCCTTTGTGAAACTTTACCAGACACACAGTCCAACAGAAGAGAACAGCACTCTAGCAGGTATGTAACTGTTTTTTGTGTATATAGCCAGGGATAATGCTGTTACTGGTGGAGGGCCTGCAGTGGAACAACAACTCTCAGCCACTGAGGAATTCCTGGCTTACCTAGGCACACATGACAGCTCCCAGGCATCCATCACACCGTACATCATGGAGATAGGTGCCACAGTTTCCACAGCGGAATATGCAGGTAAGCTTGCTTTGATCAGCATTGTAATTCAAATTGGAGGATAGAGGTATGTGGAATAGGGATTACAGCAGTAAGTCAGTCATAGAATGGTGGTACTGACATGTCAGTGATACACTACTGACTTACACCTACAAGGGATGTACATCAGGGTGGCATTATCTTTTGTCTGTGTGACACACTGGTGTCAAACTGTCCCTATATAGTGGTTGTTATAGCACACTGCTATTTGTCTGGCACTGCTTCTATGACATATTATTGTGTGGTTTGCCTTAGTGGACTTGAGTGTTGGGTGTATGATCATACAGCAGAAGCCATCATGGCACACAGGGAATCCCATGGTTCATAGGTTCATAGGTTCATAGGTTCATACTAGGCTATCTGCCCAAGGGCATTTATAAGCCTAGCCCATAGTTATGTGGCTTTCGCCACCCCTTTAGTTTGAATAAAAACTATGCCTATCATTTTGCTGTGCCTCTGTCAAGCAGTGATACTGAAGTAATCCCTGGGGTATATCCGCAATCTCCCATCCATTGGTCAAGATTCCTCTTGAACAAGGCCAGAGAGGTGCTCTGCCTCACATGTACCGGGATTTTGTTCCACAGCATAGGAGTCTCTGGGTGATGAATCTTTCCTCCAGCACGTTCTATTTATAACCGTGTCAAGGTTTAAGTCTCCCCTTGTGGTTCTGAGGGATCTAGATTTTTTGAGGTGAAGCATATTCATCAAATCTGGGTTTGACATGGCCTTATATGTCAGGCACAGGTCACCTCTGAGCAAGCGGTATGAGACTGAATAGAGCTGGAGTTCTTTCAGTCGGGCAGCATAAGACATATTTTTGAGACCCTTTATCCTTTTGGTGAGGAACTTTGGGGCCTTTCAAGCTGCAGCAGGTGTCTGGTCAGATACATTCGAACGGGCATTGTACTCAATCATAGGTCTAATAAGTGATG
Organism: Protopterus annectens; assembly: GCF_019279795.1. Classification (NCBI taxonomy): domain Eukaryota; kingdom Metazoa; phylum Chordata; order Ceratodontiformes; family Protopteridae; genus Protopterus; species Protopterus annectens. The sequence goes on along the minus strand of NC_056725.1, from coordinate 999,621,300 downwards.
AGTACAGGGGACGATGACCTCCCTTGATCTAGATGTGAATCCCTTCATGATCAGGTGGGTGATATAGAAGGTTTTCCTAACTACTTTAGCAACATGAGTGTCAAACGAAAGGCTACTGTCAACCTGGGTCCCCAGATCTCTGATGACTTTTTCTGTGCTCAGTGGATTGCCACCTATATGGTAGCTAGGGGTAACCTTGTTTTTCCCAAAGGTTATGACTATGCATTTTTGGCGTTTAACTTCAGGCCATGGCTCTGGCACCAGTTATCCGCTTCTGTGAGGCCCTTCTGGAGGATATCTGTGTCAGATGTGTTTCGACTATGGCTTCCAGTTTGCAGTCATCTGCAAACTTTGTCAGCCATAACCCTCCTGTGTTTGCTTGTACTTCAGAAAGTAGATGCCGAACAAGAGTGGACCCAGGACTGAGCCCTGTGGGACACCACTTGTGACAGGCTTTGAGTCTGACATGGCTCCAGCAACTCTGACCCTGTGGGTTCTGTCACTTAGCCAGTTTGCAACCCATCTTGTGATGTATGGGTTTACATTCAAGCTGATGAGTTTTTCGATGATACCTGAGTGGGGTATTGTGTCGAAGGCCTTTGCCAGGTCGAGGTAGGCTGTATGGACTGCCTTTCCTCATCAATGGCCTTGGTGACTGTCTCGAAAAAGTCAACCAAGTTTAAGAGGCAGGATCTGCCTTTGACAAAGCCAAACTGAGTTGGATCCAAAGTCTGCAAGTTCCCTATGTCTTTATTTATGAGTTCCTTTATGATCCTCTCCATGGCTTTGCAGATAAGGCTTGTCAAGCTAATGGGGCGTAATTTCCAGGGTCTGTGGAGGCACCGCCTTATGAAGTGGGACCACAGTCACCGTGCGCCACTCCTTGGCACGTATCCTGAGGTGAGGCTAAGATTAAACAGCTGTCCTAACTGTGGGTTTAATTCCTCATTGAGTTCATGAAGCACACAGCCGGGGACACCATCCGGTCCCATGGATGCTGTGTATTTTGCCTTAGTGAGGGCAGTTCTCACCTGGGCGTTGGAGATGTTTGGGGCTACAATCCTCTGGAATAGATATCTCTCCTTTGGGGAGAAGTTTGCACTGAACCTGTCAGCCAGTATGTTGGCAATGTGTGTAGGTTCAGTAATTTTCACATCATTTTGAACTAATTCAGAGCATATCTGGGAGTTTCCTCCTAGGTTTCTAACATAGCTAAAGAAGGCCTTATGATTCTCTTTAGAGTCCTTGGCGATTTTTCTCTCAAAATTTGCCTTGGATGATTTTATGGGAGCTCTTAGTTTTTTACTTATAATGATCAAAGGTGTCTTACCTTTCAAGGATTTTGCTCTATCTTGTAGTAGCTTCCTCCTTTTGTTGTAGAGCTTGTTTATGGCTGGGGTACACCAGACTGGATGCTTGCCTTTGGTACAGAGAGTCTTAGTTTTGTTTGGGATTGCCTGATACATGCAGTCCTGTAGGTACTATCTCAGCTGTATCCACACACATACTATGTTGACACACTGTGAGTTATGCCATATGTGAGCAAGCAGTGGATATTGCTGGCCATTTTGCCCTTTCTCTATCTGTACATAGTGGACATCCATATATCTGCTCCTTTAATTATGTTCCCCTTGTGTTGTCTTTCAGGAATAATGTACCACATGTAATGCCCACCCTACTTGGATGCAGATAATAAGATAATCTTGCAAGGACTAAGGCAACATCATGACATCCTGTTATCCAGGGGAGACAGAATAGGGAACAGTGGGCTGGATTGTAGTCAGACATTATCCGTGATGTTAATGCCACAGACCAGCAGGGCAGGAAATATGAGCAGTTTCGACACCGGGCAACTGATATGATTAATGCTGCACATGAATAGGCAGTAGATATAGCCAGGGATAATGCTGTTACTGGTGGAGGGCCTGCAGTGGAACAACAACTCTCAGCCACTGAGGAATTCCTGGCTTAACTAGGCACACACGACAGCTCCCAGGCATCCATCACACCGTACATCATGGAGATAGGTGCCACAGTTTCCACAGCGGAATGTGCAGGTAAGCTTGCTTTGATCAGCATTGTAATACTGTATCAATCAGTGTGTCAGGCTGTAGATACATTTATGTAAGGGTCAAGTCTTTGTTCTTTGTGGGGGGGGTTAACCTCAGGTATATGCAGATTGGGACCAATACAACAATTAACAGAATAGATACTGTAACTGTGAGATATATGGACATATTACCTTGTTGTGCTGCAACATGCAGTGGTTCAACATTTCACGTGTCCATTGAGTATTGCCCAAGGCCATGGTCCTGCCCCATTTGTACTGTTAAGGAACAATTATAGTCTAGTATGGTTAAGGGCTGGAATAATGCTGCCCTATGTACACATAATTATGTGTGTAGACAGCATAGGATGTTCTTAAATGCCAGTCTGGAAGAGGTACCTAAGGTTTTTAAAGGGGATAGTAACAGGAGTGTATTTCAATGAGCAGATACACTTTGGCAGTTACAGGTAAGAGCAGATAAGGCTCCTGGTTTAAACGAGGCAAGGAATCTAAAATGCCTTGTAAAATACAACAGGTTAAAGGCAAATACATTAGGCAGGGAAATGTGTTCCATATAATTGTGAAGAGAGTTGTACTGGGTTTTAATTGTTGTTTTTTTTCAATTATAGTGTCATACTGAGTAAGTAAAAGGTAAATATTACTGGTCATGTTTAACTTGATTTACTTGAAGTGATGGTTCTAAAGCTCTAAGTTGAATTTGAATTGTGTTCAGAGGTAGTGCTTTGTGGATGAAGGTGGAGAAAGAAGTTGTTTCACCGCTAATGCAGTTGTGGGTCTTCATTGTTAGAAGTCTTGGATGTGTTTCTTACACAATTGTGCAGGTATTAATGTACTGATTTTTTTCATTCTTATTGCAGTTGACAGTGGGGGCTTGGAGTGTGTCACCTACACCACCTGATGTCAGTGTCTCCTCAGACACTGATGGTGATGGCGACAGTGAGGCACAGATAGAGGTGTCAGGGGTTGAATTTGTCACAGAGGTTGACATCAATCTTCTGCGCCATTGTCATTGCACACAGTCTGTATGCCCACACATACCCCATCCCTGGAGGCCACAGATATTGGACAGCAAGAGGGTGGAGGCATTAAACAGGAAAGTGGGGCAACTATGGCACCAGTAAGTGTAGACACTGGTCATAGCCAGCATAGCCAGAGAGCTGGTGAGGTCTCACACAGGCTGATTGACAGGGGTGCTTGTAGGAGGCCTGCTGTCTGTTCACCACCTGTTGCAGGTGTCATATCATGGGTCACCTGGCACAGGTTTTAGGCCATCATGGAGGCACAGGCACATTCTGAACAGAACACCAAGGTGTATGCTTAAGGTTATGGATGCCTCACAGTCTGACATCCACAACAGCCTCCATTGCACTGCAGACACCCAGGATCAGCTGACTGATGCAGTAGACTGACAGTGGGCTGAGACTGTGTTTTTATTGTACTGCACATTGTCTGTGTTGGAATGTGTGGTTGCAGTTGAGCATCAGACTCATGGATGTAGGACAGCAACACCATCTGCTCAGAGTCCACATGGCCATGCACAATCATGCACCCATAGTGGCAGTGCATCCAGTGCTACAGAAGGGAGTGGTCTGTCCACACCATGATGTGGCAGGACATGGGCTCATGGTCCTGGAGGGTCATATGGGGGACACAGTACCAGCAGACAGCAGTCACATTCAGGTATTAGCACTGCTTCTGACCTTGAGCATGGAGATGCCAGTGCAACTCCTGACAGAGCCAATTCCCATGTTTGGGGTCGGAGATGGTGAATTGTCAACCCTACCATGTGCAGTACACAACTATCCAAAATATACATGTGTAGGGCTAGCACTGTGCTTGAATGTGTACATGCATACACTCACACACCACTGTTACATACAGGTCACCTACAGACACACACAGCACCTCTCCATGATCCATCTTACATGGTTCCCCCTGACACACGCACATGCTGTCTACCATTTGGACCAGCCTAGGCCTCCTGCATCCCCGCACAATACACTGTGCAAGTGATGATACCTGTCATCCTTGACATCAATGCAGGGAAATGCAGCTATGTGTCTGATGCACAGGATGACTATATTATTTAACATGTACTTGTGTAATGCAGTGTTGGTTCACCATGCCATTTGCAGTAGTTAACGAGAGATACTGTATGCTGGCATTTGTCACATGTATGCCACATACATTTGTGTACCTTATGTGGTCCTTATTTTGCATGTTGTTTAATTGGGTGTATAGTTACACAATGACAGGTGTTTCACAAACCTCTTTATGTTTCTGTTGCAGAAGTCTGTTGGTATAACCTATGGATACACAGCGGTAATAAAGCAGCATAGGATGGCATGTCAGCACAGTGGACATATGTTGTCAGCAATGTACAGCACTATAACTGCATGACTTCATAGGTTCATATGTGTATAACAGCCTAACAAGGACAATGTTGGCATTCAGCATATTCATGCATCCCTAATCTGTGAGAAGGTGTGCTACCCTTCATAAGTGCCACCAGGGCTCTGATGGAGATGACACATCTACATATATCCTGTGTCCAGTACCAATAGTTGCCTGGCAGCAATTATGATTGTTGTGTTCTACATCCCAGAGTGTAACCTGAGCATGATGTGTGCCAGAGCAGATGTGTGTGTGACATGCATGATGGGCCTGTTTCATGTAGGGTCTACTGCCTGTGTTGCATACCTGTCTCACCAGCATGTACTATGTATATCACACTGATGTTGCTAGTATGTAGCACAGGTGACGTGTGTTAATCTTGTCATGGATAAACAGGAGGTGGACAGTGGGAACTGACACCTCCCTGTATGGAGCCATACACATCCCCTCCAAAGCATTTCAAAGACAGAATACACATGTACAGTCCTGACATGGACTCCATAGGACATGCTCTCTACAATGTGCATTGGTCTATCTTGGAAACTGTGTGGCTGCTACAGTTGTACAATATGCCTGTGTAGTGACATGGCAAGAGTGCCCTTGCACACAATGAATAGCTGTGATGAATATCACATTCAGTATACCAGTGCCAGTCTGGGATGTATGCCCCAAACCTGTTGGCATTGGTTGTACAACAGTGAATGTATCCACATCTTTCTGACCAGTGACAGTCAAAGGCTACAGTACTCTCTGTGTTCAAACCCTAAATCCCATGGTACCATAGCATGTTGTAAAATGCTGTAACAGGCTCACACAAACACATGGCTACATTGAGGCTACACAACTTCCAATCAGTGCATACAGGACACACAAAGGCATACACATACTGCTGGTTGGCTGTATGTAGGTGTGTGCACTTACCTATGTAATGGTACATACTATAGATAACAGTACTTGGTGCACGCAACACATCTCATGTCTGCTAGTACTATTATTTTAGGACATAATGTGCTTGATGACATACACAGGCCTTGTTGTGGTCAGTCCTTTGGGGGGGGGGCACATCACCCTCTACTAATAAAACACCACAAAACCTGCATTTAACTAGGCTATGCCATATGGTAATATATATACACATGCACCAAGTGGGCTGGAATTAGATTAGAACCCCTACCTATCTAGACTTATACACTATAGATCATGGAACTTATCGCATGTGCCATGGCTTATAACTGATGTTACACTGTCAGCTGGTAGTCTTAAAGTGGCTGACATCAGCAGGTCTTGTAGAAGAGGGCAGTGTGGAAGCTAGTAGCAAGTTACAGGGTTGAAAAGTGTACAATCATTGCACATGGACAGTCCATGAGGACATGTCTGCTCATTTGCAGGGAGATACACACACCATGACACAGTCAAGTACCAAAGGGGCTGGAGTGAGATTAAAACCCCTACCTATCTAAGTCTTATACACTATAGATCATGGTACTTATTGCATGTGCCACAAGTTAAGTCTGTTGTATGTGTGATTGCAGGCACAGTACTTGTACATTATACAAAGTAGGCCTTTGTTTACCAGCATCTGTGGCCTGCAGTGTGATATTGCTTAATACTGTTATCTGCATCTAGTATCCTAGCAGTGGGATAACCATAACTATCTTAGCTATGTATGTACATTTACCAGTATGGCCATATGTGGCTCCTTGCAATTACATAGGAATACCTGTGTGCAGGGACAAGTTGCCCTGTCCATACATGTGTTAATAACATTATATATTACAGCACCTGCTCACCTGTGTCTGTCTACATGGTGACATCCAGCAGGCAGAGGAGCCTGTGGGTAAGTGGAATTTATACTGCTGCACCCTTAGTTTGGATCCTTTGAGCAACAGTATGGCTGTGTGACAGTGGAGATTTATTCACATATTTCTGTATATAACAGGGATGTATATATATAACTGCAGCTGCGTGTGTGTATGATTAAGTATATCTGTTATGTAGATATATGGGAGTGTATGTATCATTTTAATATCTATAGCTATATATATATATATATATATATATATATATATATATATATATATATATATATATATATATATCAGTGCATATCTGTCACTACATAGCAATAGCTATACTATGCATGTAAGAGAGAGATAGTGACAGATGGATATGTATATGTATATCTGTCTGTATAGACATTTATACATAACAAGTCATTTTGATGAAAGGGTAACAGGATTGCGCTCATTTTATCTAAGTGTATGGGTATGCCCAGTGGGACTGTCAGTACTAATAAGGTGACTACAGTCCATACCTACCTGTACTCCAGTCCAGAATTTTGTATGTTACAGACATTAGCATCTGTCCCTGTTTCTGCAGTACTGCACTTCAGTCAAACTGTCCACAGCATTCCCCAGCTGTGTTCTGTACTTAATCTATGACTGTGGTTGGTAATGTCACACCACCAACAGACTGACAGTCTGCATACCTCTTACCTGTCCTAATTTCCACAGTTTGTCCAGAGTTTTGCCTCATATGTTTGGTCTGTTCCTCATACATTTGTGGTCTTCTGGTGAAGTATTGGATATTGGCATCACTTCATTATACTACTCACACACAAACATTTGTGTTTCAGATGTTATACCCTTCAGAACATATGTAATAATGCAGCACATTTAATTCCAGTGGCTTTCTAAGTTTATGGGGACAATATTTGAAATCTGACCATATGTTTGGGCCTTTGTCCCCCCAATCTTACTGGCTTTCTCCAGCTTTCTTGCAGTAAGAGGTATGACAGTCTGTGAAAACACCAACATAGTACTACCTCACATGTAAATGATGTGAGTAATTCCAGATTAGAAGCACCAACACCATCATCCATGCTAGCTTCCCTAGTCCACTGAGCCACTCAGGTCACCAGACAGAGAGGAGTCATTCATCACACAGTCAACAGCATAAAAATGTACATTGTTATCCTGTGTGAGGAGAGACATACAATTGTGTGAGCAATATCTATGTTACAGCCCTGAGATTGCCTGGTCGACTGATATACCATAGGTCATTTTCTGTTAAAGCATTTGTATTGGTACACTGCTGTGTTAGGGATGGGAGAACAATGGCACATGTTCTGCTGGGATATACAGTAGTCCAAATATCATGTGAGCTCACTGTTTAACATCTCTCTTTACTGATGTAGTGAATATTCCAACCATGAGGCCTAGTGACTATTAAGGAGCACATACTAGTGGACTGGGTATCTGTTGTCCCATGTGGATGTTACATCTGTCCAATTAGCCCACTATATTTCCTTGCATAAAAGCAGCAGATCCATTGATATGCTATAGTGTAGTAATCCTTACAATTGCTGTGTAGCTTAGAGACTTACCTTGTGAATGCAACAGATGGGAGATCAGTAGTTCAGAGCTGACTCTATGTGATGCAAGCAGTACACAACCAATACATGGATAGCTGCAGGTTGTGTGTGTTGTCTGTCTTCAGCAATTTATGGTGGCAGTCCCTAGGGCCCTGGGTTGTCAGTGAATGTGCTATGGGTTGTCTCAGCCAATGCCAGGGAGTACTGGGCACGCCTACGTCTGCCTAAAGGGACATCATCAAGAGGCTCCTCCTCTGAGTCCTCTTATGAGTGTGACTGTGGTGACCCTGGCACCAGTGGGGGGTTGTGTATCCCTTCCCTATGCTGATCCTGCTGCAGCTGCTTCCACAGGACTATATTATGTAGCAAAGCACAAACTGTGAACATATGTGGCTGGAGAGTACTGCAGGGCTCCACCAGATATATCGAGGCACCAGAATCGTGACTTCAGCAGCCCAAACACATGCTCTATGATGTTCCTAGTTTGTGCGTGTGCCTCATTATGGTGTTCTTCAGTGGGTGGGTGTGCATTTTTGATGGGTGTCATCATCCACAGTTCGAGGGCATAGCCAGCATCCCCCAGTACATGGCCATGTGGGATGTCCCACCTAGCAAACATCTGGTACAGCTGTGATGCATGCCAGACATGGGAGTCATGATAACTGCCAGGGCTGCCAGCAAACACATTCATGATAATGCCCTGGGCATTGCACACAACCTGACAGTTGATGGAGTGGTACCCCTTGCAGTTGACATAGATTCTACCCTCCTCACTGGGTGGTGCCTTGATGTGTACATGAGTGCAATCTATGACACCCAGTACATCTGGATAGTGTGATACATGTTAGAAGTGTTGCATATTGCTAGCCCTCACCTCAGGGGTGAGGGGAAAATAAATATGCTCACTGGCATGTTGTAGCATGGCATTCAGGAACTGGTGGAGTACTCTGGATGCTGATGCCTGTGAGCCCCCCCCATCATGTCCCCAGTTGGTCTTTGGAAGGTACCTTTGGCTGTTATCCTAAGGGCTACACATACCTTTGTTTCCACTGGAATGGGCTTCCCCTCTGTTGGCGCTAAGTCTGAGTTGAGGGTGGCAGAGCTCAGTGAGTTCTTGTAGTATGTCCCTGTCCAGGCTGTAGCACTCAATATCCTGGTCATGTAGCTCCAGGAAGGTTATTCTGAACCTGAACACTCTTCTCCTTCTCTGCTTAGGCTTATTGTCAGCAGCACCAGTAGCAATATTGACTTCAGCATCTAGAACATACAGATGTAGCAGACCTGCAGCAGCCCCTAGCATTTTTTCACTGAAAATTCCCAAGTCTGTACTCTAATGGTGCAGAGTATTGGTGAAAAATCAGAATGTAGGGTGTATGTATACTTTACAGTGCTCTACTGTAGGTGCTGACTGCGTGATTGGCTACCTATGATGCATTCCACCTGGTTACTATATCATTAACATAATTTACTGGCCCTAGTTTAAGTTAAACAAGAGTCACAAGTAATTAATACATAATTGCTTTTTAGGTACTCTGAGCAATGTGACACACTTCGCAAACATGTGGAAACAAGCACTGCAAAGGTAAACAAAGCTTTCCAGTCACTGTACATGCCCTCCCTGAAAGGTCATGCTCAGCATGGTGGCATGCTGTGCAAACACACAGAAACACATGCCCTGAAGGTAAATAAAGCTTAGCAGCCACTGTACCCCCCCCTGCTGAGCACAGTGGCGTGCCATGCAAACAGGTGCAACCGAGTTCCAATGAGCTTACAAGTCCTCAGACGTACCCCCCTTGATGTCAGCTACCTCTTCTGTGAACACCAACATGGTTCTGTGCCTACACAGAAGGGATATGCAGATATGGATACCCATTTGTGCTATTTGGTAACCCCGCCTCATTTGCATAGGGATTCATACACACAACGTGCAAACTACATGGTTCCAGGCCCTACCTTGTTAGCAACAGCACCATTCCACCATTGCAGATACTCCACACAGGGTCCTATAATACATTTCTGTCACATACTATTAAATATAGCTTTTCCACTCTTTTATATTTTTTTTTAATAAAAGCATGTTTATGCACTGCAGCGCACTGCATAGACATACATAGATCATTAAAAAAATAAAATTATTTTAAATTATTTCCCCTTACATTTTTGGACACAAGGTGAAAAGTTTTGGTCATAGCAGTATGTGTTATGCCATTTCTGGCCATCTACCTGCATTTTTACAGCCAGTGTTGTCTGTCTGAAATCCTATACACCGGAATATTTCTGTGTACACTATGGACATTGAAACGGGGTCTGCAGGGCGGCCTATCTGCTTGCTGGATCTCCCTACTTGCCTCATTTGTATAAGATTTACTTCTTTATGAGGTGATTTGCATGCCATGGAACTTCCAGTGATGACAAGATCATGCGCACCACTCAGCACTGGTTGCTGGATCTCAGACCTGCTTACTTTCTTGTAAGCAGCATGCCATGATGCCTACATGGTAAAAAAGACAGTGTAGGCTTTATTAAATCTCCCCTTTGTGTTCATTGTGATATGTAAGGGCAGGATTTGGGTGAATATCTCCTCCTAGAAGGATTTTATTATATTGGGGAATAATACATGCTTGTTTGTTGCAGAGGATTCTTGCACTTAATTTTGTTTTGGTTTGCGTTAAAGTGGAATAAATGTGATGTGCAATATTAAATAGGTTTGGTGCAATGTGTGGGGAGTATAAAGGGAAAGTATGGATAGGTGGTTGGGACAGAGTTGGAAATATATTATATTATTGAGTCATGGTAGGATGACAGATGGCACAGTTGAAGGCGAAGAATAGAGGACAAGCTGAAGAGCAGCATAATTAAGTAGAGGAATCTGTATTTTATAGGTGTCAGGTACTGAAGAAGCAGCAATGAAGAAGGAAATGTTGCAGGGTAGTAGGAGAGTCAGTGATGGCGGATTATAAAAGGTGGAAGAGGATAGGTAAGGAGAGGAGTATTTTCTATAAAAAAGTGTGGTAGGTTGTCCTAGTATCTTCTGTGGAATGTAGGGATAGAGGGGCATTAAAGGCTAGAATATAATGATGTAGTCAAAATAAGAAATCTGAGGGTTTATTTGGGGAAAAAAGGATACAATGTGGAATAGATAGGTACTATTAGGGAGGCTGTGATTATAAATGTATAGTGTGCAAAGCAGCAAGGGAGACAGAAAGATAGTTGGGAATGGAGCTAAAGAGATAAGGAAATAGAAAACAAAAAGAAATGTATGCATGGAAGTTGTAATGTCACTTGGGGAGGGCTTTGGAATAAGAGTTACAAGTGAATGTGTATGTAGGAAGTATAATATTAAAGTAACAGGGGGTGAGTGGGAATTGATGGTAGGATAGGGCAGTGAAGCGAGCCCGAGTGTAGTGGGCTTCCTACTCTCATGTCAATTTACAGGCTAATTTATAGCTGAGAGCAATCTCTTTACAGCCAGAATAAAGCAATTAACAAACAAATGCAAATAAAACAGGTTTTCTGTCATTTCCTGAGACTAAATGCCTGTTATTTGCAGTATAGCAAAAGGAGGCAGTGACCACCTTAGTAAGGGGTCCTACTATTTCACAGAGCAAGCATGTATTTAACTGATTAAAATGAATACACATCAAGATTCTTCATGATAAATATGCTTACATGAAACAATGACAAAAATCTCAGTAAACCTGCAGGTGTAGGGCTTGTGACAGAGCTCCTGCGATATCAAGTTCAGATGTAATGACTGCATGCTATGAAACAATGACAAAAGTCTGTGTAGACTTGTAGGTGTAGTGCTTTGTGACAGAGCTTCTGCTCCTGTTTCATTATCAGGTATGGTATCAACTTCAGTTGCAGAATAAAATCTACAGAGTTTATATGGCATTTTTTCATCCTCTCTTTATATAGAAATAACTCTGCTTGAGGCAGAAGTGAATTTATATGCCACGTGAGTGCATCATGGGTAACACAAGGATGCTAGACCAACATGCTGGTGAAGTAACCCCATGCATCACACAATGCCTGGCAGTTGACGGAATGGTGGCCCTTCTTGCTTCTCTTCAACTCCACCATCGTATGGATATGGATATAATAACTGCATGGGTGCAATGTATCACAATAAGAAGCTCAGTAAAGCATGTCATCCTGTAGAAGGTACGAAAGGTATTGATTAGTTCTGAGTAGAATCTGGTAAATAAATGTATTGATCTCCATGTGCCAAGAATATGTCAAGGAAATGCTAAAGTATCTTTGAAGCAGAAGTCTGTGAGATATGTGTCATCAGTTTTACTCTGAAAGGTTCTCATGGCAAGTATAGTGAGGCTATACATAACTTGATATCTACAGGCATAGGAAGGCCATAAAACCCTGTCAGTCCTTGTCTGGTGTTATACAAATTCACACAAACTGTCCCATCTCTCTGTACACAGTGAAAATTATCTGGGATTTCTTGATCAGTAAAGTTTTGGTGGGTTAATTTTTTACTGCATCTTCTTCTCCTTAGCATGTGAATACAGCTGCGTACAACTGATTTTGACATGACGGAGAAGAGCATATCAAAACATAAATAGCTAAGCTGATATCAAAAACAAGAATCTGTGTGAAACAGAAAGTAAATGGAAAAGGCAAAACTTCACTTTTATATCCTTTATGTACTTAGTGCATATGAACATAAAAAAGCAACATATGAAGTATATAAAGGCAGGACGAGCTCCTAATCTGCATAAGATAGGCACAGGTTTTTCAAATATCCCTCATTTGCATATCATTATTGTCTCATTAGCATAGAGTTAGAACTGATGCACATAAGCACTGCAGTTTTTGTCTGAATCAAACCTTAATTCCACTTACGTGCAGACTGAGAAAAATCCTGCAATACCTAACAGAATCAGCTATCATGTTAAATCTCATTATAACTGGAATCTTGTGAGATATACCAATGTTAATTAGAAAGTTATTTATAAACATATCAGTTAATTTAATAAGTAAAGGGAATACAAGTTCAAATCATGTCAACTCAGTTGTCACTGACCCTGGTATAATTGTAAATATTTTTGTAGCATATGTTTTGTAATCAATATTAACATATTGTGACAATCTCACCATGCTATGATATAGAAAAATACCCAAGAATTATACAAGATGATATTATTAATGCAGTCCAAGGTATATCACCAAATTTAGCCTCAGGTGTAGATGGCTTGGTTATTTCCTAGTAAGAATTATACAATCTCTAGTGCCTAGTGCATCATTTCTATTCCAGTTTGCTCTTTACACTTTGCAGTGGGTTTGTGTTCGAAAAATTTTAAGTGCATACAGTTATCCTTGTCCCCAAAGAAACATCTTGTAAACTCACTAACAGTTGTTCAGTTCACTGAATCAGCCTTAATGGGAAAGCTTTAAAAGCATTCCACTCAATTTATTCTAAGAATGAATGGGTCAACTAATTGATGTCACATAACATTAACTTGTTTCTGGATATTCATATTTAAGTATTTCTTGAATTTTTCTCTGACATAGTCAAGTTGGACATGATTGTGCATGTTGTCTACTATGATTTATGTAAAGGCATCTGATTATGTTCCACACCTTGACATAATCCATGTGATGACATCAATCATTGATTTATTTCCTGGTTGAGCAGTGACTTTATAACAAAAGATGTCAAGTCAGAGTAAGGAGCATGTTATTAGTTGAAAGGATTTTTAATATAGCTCTTCTACTGAGTTTGGTCTTGGGACTATTTCTGTTTGATTTGTTTATGTCATCATTTCACATGGATGATGCTATTTGGGTTAGTAATATGTAGATGATACTAAAGTTGTCACAGTAATAAGAAATGTCAATGATTAGAGGAACTGTCAACATTTTTTGTGACAGGCCCTATTGCTTGTTTACTGCCAATATACTGTTCTATAATACTGACAGATTTAAGGTGCTTCATTTTAAGTTAGCTAATAATATTTATCCTTATGTCATAAATCACGATCTGTTACTCAAATCAATGATTGTATAAGGCCCAGTTATTGTCATTAACATTATTTTGCAATTTGATGTTCATGTTATTTCTGTATTAGTAGGATCCTATGGTATAATGAAAGATGTTTGCTGGATCAGTAGTAATAGCACAGAGAAAGTACTGGCACCACTATGCAAATCATTAATAAGGCAATTCATTGAGTAGTGTAGGTCTATTTGTATTTATAATTTGGCATCACAAAGAACAAAAAACATAGTCTAGACAGCTGTTCATGTGTATCATATGTGACAGAAGGAAAGGTGAACTTTTTTAACCTGTACTCTTCATTAAAGGTGATTTTTTTAACCTGTACTCATCATTAGAGGTTAGAGGTCGTATTGCTTTGTATATGCTTTAACAATAAATTACTGACATCTTTGATATGGGCTCCATCTACATCAGATATTGTGGATATAAGACACCTTAATGGAAATCCCTGTATCTATTTTCAAAATAAAAAAAATAAATAAATAATAGTTTTATTTGCAGAGTTGACAACATTTGGAACTATCTACCTATTGCTTAAGGCATGTATTTATACTGTCTCTGTTTAAGCTCCACATAGAAAGACCTTTTGAGAGTTAAATGTTTGATTTATCTCACACTGGTTGCAAATTCCTGGTATTCTCTGAAAAAAAAATTTTCATTTGTCATACTGTTACACTTGATATTAAAGAAGTTCACATTTATATACACTATTGTAGGTCACGTAGTGCAACATAAAGGTGAAATAAAATGTTGAAGGAAGGCATACTTTTCAAAAAGAGAAATGAACTGCATTGAAAACTATCTGTTCTTTTACACCTACAAAAAAATGTAGGGTTACTCCAATTTCAACAATAAGAGCCTTCCCTTTCAAACTATAATAGGAAAATCAGAACAAAGCTAACTATGCAGGCCTCACCTAGTATTAACCTTGGAGCAAAAGATGCAAGAAAGGATCCAGGCAAAGCAATTAATGATGTGCAGATGCCAAACATATTGCTGTGATCCTATCTTTTAGAAAAGTTATTTGGTTTATAAGGGAAGGATAGTCAGAATTCACTGATATTGCTTAAAATGTGAAAAAGAATGTGATGCTGTTTAAAAGGTATCTGACCTGTGCACTCAAAATACTTCACATTTATACAAAATTATCTTATAGAACTTAACCCGACAGCAGATAACTGCCTGCCAATGTGTTGATTATTAGATCTGCAAGTCGGTTCTTAAGAAGAACACCCATACGGTTTAAAGACTATGCCTCTTTAAACATAACTTGGGTCAGTAGCACCCGTCATTGCAATGCTAGGAAGTAAAGCTATAGAGTTCTGGTTGTTCTTCACCAAGCTAAATAATTTGCTGTATTAATTGTACTCGCTGAGTAAGTTGCATCCTGAGTAGTTAAAGGAAGTTATTCATTAAGGCTCATGTTAACTACTGTTAAGGTCAACAGATGTGGATTCCTTATGGGGAAAGACATGTTGTGTTCTCAGTACATGGATTGCTCACACAACTGCATGTAAATACCTCCAGCTTGAAGCGCTGAGCTGACAAGTTATTCACATGTGCTCCATGTGCTGCGTGTTCTCACATTAGTCAGCTAACAGTCTCTTGAAAGAGGAAATGCTTGTTTATTTATGCTAGTGTAGACTTCATCACTTGTACTATACTGCTTAAGGCAACACATGTTCCCACATGAATAATGTTATTAAAAGTCAGTAAGAAAAAAAAATGCTGCACTTCTTTTCCTTTACACCAAATTTGTTTGGTAGCATTGTAGAAAGTCCTTTTTAACAAAAATATTCACTAAACATTAATGTCGTATCCATCCTTTAAATGATAAGATAATATTTTGCGGCAGTGTTTGGATGACGATCGTTAATTAAACATCCATTAGCCCAGAATTAATGTCAGGATTTCACAAAACAGGTGTGGTTTTCCTAAACTTGTAAGGATGTTCTGTAATCCTATCATATCCAGGTGCACATCCAGGTTGGTGGACATAGGAAAATTGATGGGGATATTATTCTCAAATGACACTAATAAATCCATTCAGGATACTGGCAATTAATTTTGTGATATTGTCAATCTGCTTTAAAAATGCATACTGGTAAGACACAAGTCTTCATGCATATAAATTCAATCATAAAATTACTAAGTTAAGTGCAACAACAAAAAAAAAAGGAAAACAAACAAAAAACTGCCTTAGTTGCAGAAACAAAGCTAAATTAAACAAAGTAATGAAACTACTTTCCTTTATTGCATATAGGGTGTAGATAAGTACTAGGCTAACTGCCCTCGTGGGCCATTTTAAGCATAGCCACTTTTTTTTTTCCATGAGAACTAAACCCTGTACCTTCTGTCTGTGAGGTAAACACTTTACCATTATGCCAACCACTCACTTTCAGATCCATCTATAAATACTTAGCTTGATCTCTGGGGCTGAAAGCAATAATAATGAATTGTTTAATTGCATGATAAAGCTAAAAGGAAAATTCTGAACAATACATATTAGCAATAAACCATGAACTGATAAAACATTCACAGGATATAGAAAGTGAATTTGCAGAAACATGTTGTACAAACATAATAATAAACAAAGAAAAATACCAGAGTGTTGTAGAGATTAAAAGATACAGTCCTTATTTAATGAGAACCACGATGAGCACTGTCATAAGTAAAAGTAAAAGCTTGCGTTCTATACAACCAGACAGCATACACGGAAGTGCCCATCTTTAAATGGAAAACTTAATAAACCTCCATGAAGGTGTTCAATAAAATGAACATGTGTTAACATCCTTGACTTATTATGCTAGGCCATATTGGTACAAGTAGCCAAGGATGGTAGATTATATCAGACCCAAACAATCTTAGATCATTCAACCTGACCAATATTCTGTGTAAAATCATGGAAAGAGTCATAACAGAGCTTATTTAAAGTTGCAGAATAAACCTATTTCTATTAGTTATGAGGCAGGTGGGGTTTCTTAAGTGCAGATCTTTCCATCTGAATATTGTGTCATTCTTTGAAGAGACAACAGCAGCAAAAGATGAAGAACTGACATTGTATACCACTTATCCTTGTCCTTACAAAGGCATTTGTCATTATCCTGCATAAGGAATAATTGGGTACAAATGGCATGAACTGTCAATTCATAGGTAATTAAATTTGTAAAGTACTGTTCAAGCAAACTTGGCACAGCAAATTATGATGTAAGGGTTACCTGTCTATCCTGACAGGGGTTACCAGTGATGACCACCATGGGTTTCTATTAAGACCACTTCTTTTTGGAGTACTCCACTTAAAAATAAATGTGAGAAATGGGCAAAGATAACCAGACATGCCGATGACTGTTAACTGGGTAATATTTATTTATTTACTTATGTGTATGTATGTATGTATGTATGTATACATATATGTACTTATTTATTTATTACAACTGATACCCTGGATAATCTAATAGGGTCTTTCAAAAAATGGAAAAGTAATTTAAAATATACAGTTAAAATGCAAAACAGTACTAAACATTGTAAAGGCTTATAGAGTACAGAGATAAATAAAGAGGTAGTAAAGTTTACATACAGATAGAAAGAACAAAGCTGTGAGGATGTCTGGAAGAGAAGATAGATAGCTAAACAGTGAGAAGAACGAGTTAGCAAAGATGCAACAAAGATGAAAAAGTGGCTGAGTTGATAAATGTTACAGGAGGAAGAGACTTAAGGCTGTAGTTAGGAAAGCATAGAGAAGTTAAAAGTAATTAAGAAAAGTAGAATGTGAGGTATGAAGGATATTATTGGAAGATGATATCTATCCTGGTAAGCAATAGTAGATTCAGGAGTTATGTAGGCAATCTTTAATAATATTTTTGAAAGAGATGAAAAATGTTATTTGCCTGGAACACACTGTGAGGGAGTTACAAAACTTATATATATATATATATATATATATATAGAGAGAGAGAGAGAGAGAGAGACAGGGGCTAGAAAGAGTCACTCTAAGTGTAAGCTTTTTTGATGACAAGTAGGTTAATGCCACTTTAATACAGAGGTCTTATACGACAGAACCATTACATTAGGGATGTAAGGGAGGAGCACATATTTAGATAGTGGAGTATTTTGTGAGCAAATTTTGACTGTGAGAGGTTCGGAATGTTTTGGAGTTCCAGCAAGTGAACTCGTTTGACTGCTAAACTTTGGATGAGAGGATCCTTTACTGTGGTTTTCTCTCTCATCAGTTTATAGCAGCACTGTGACTGCTTATTTTTGGCTGTCAGCATCAGACTGCATTGTTAATTACTTTGCTTTCTTTGATTTTCATCAGTGATTATCTCCAATACAGCATGTTAAGGACTATTTGAATAATAGGCTTACACCATCACCAGGTGACACCAGATTGGATATAATCTACTACCACTCTCCTATCCAAACTAGCACCAATAGGAACCAGCTCTCTAAGTACTGAGGAGTCTGTTGTACTGCTTGCTCACCACCAACAGCTGTCAAATGCCTCAGGAAATCAGGGAACCTCCTCCCTCCTTGTTCATGGGTTCAAAGATTAGTACTAGGCTAACTGCCCTTGGGAGCCATTTTAAACCTAGCCAATTACCCTATGTGAGAATCAAACCCTGCACCCTGTGTCTGTAAGGTAAACACCTTAACCATTATGCCAGCCTCCCACCCCAAGTCAGACAAATGTTTCTGCCAGCAAAAGTCATTTGTCTGAGCCATGTTCCAAAAAAAAAACACATACACCTATTGCCATTGCTACCAAAGCTTTAGTAACACATTACTAGTTAACCAGTTAACTTGCAAATATCATGTTCAATTGTCAGCCATATTCAAATACCATCACAAATGCCACTAGGCTGGGTTGTGTCCACTACTGCTTCCCCAACTTATTTATCCATACTAGCACCCAAAAGGCACAAGCCATCTAGGACTTAACTTGCAAAGACCATGTTCATTTGTCAGCTATGTTCAAATAAAATCACCAGGTGGCACCAGGCTAAGTAGTGTCCACTATCACTCCCCTCAACATGCCTATCTGTACTGGTGCCCATAGTCACCATCCCTATAAGTATTAAGTAGAGTACTGTACTGCTCACTCTCCAACAAACAGCCACTGACTTACCCAGGAAGTCAGAGGAGAAGCTAAGGAGACCAGGCCATCCTGTATCTGCCCACCAGGCTGATTCACAGCCTGTTCCCACAATTCCTGTTCATAACTCATAATGCCAGCTGACATGTATGCAACCCATTAAATTGCTTTATGAGAGAATACCTACAAAATGAAAACCCAGAAAATATACAGTTACACATATTATCAGATCAACTCTGATGAGTAACTCTCTTTCCAACTTTATATAACTTATCGCATATATTTTTTAAATGTAAATTGTTATGAAACATTGGGTCAACTTTGGAATGAATAAATAAAGCTATATTCACATTAAATATATCTAACCAAACTTAGACAAGTGAATTCCTTCATGAGCAACCAAATGGGATCCTGATCTGAGAAGTCCCAGTGTCCAACATGACTGATCAATGTACAAAGAAAGAGTGAACTGCAATGGCTATCTTATTAACAGAAGCACAAAATTATTAACATATGTAATTTAAAATTAAACAATGGACCAATGCCCAACCATCTATAAAATCTGCACTGATTTGCCATCTTTTTCCAAGTTGGATACCCTGCCTATATGAAAAGAATGTGACAAGTATCCGGCCAAGGGTACTATCTTGATTTGCCAATGCATTCTACAAACATTTATCTAAGTCCTTAGGCATTACATACCACCCAGACAGCAACTTAAAAACTAAATCTTGTAAAGAAGCAGAATGTGAAATGCTCCAAATGTTATGAAACCAATGAATTGGGCATAAAAGGAAAAGTGTACTCATCCAACCAACCTTTACTCCCTAGGTCAGTTTTCGACCCTCCATATAAAAACTGACATAGGGGTAGAAGTCACATCTTGCCAAGAAAGGGTTAAAAGCAATTACCTAACCATAAAGGCATCAGCACTCTGAAGTCCTGTGCACCCTAAGAAAATTGCTCTCAATAACATTTTTCCTATGGTCTGCTTGGCAGCTCTGACTCTGCTTCAAACCCTTCCCCAACCTTTTAGGATCTTACTGATAAACCAACATTTTATAAAATTTGACATACCACTAATTGTGTATTTAACACTGAGAGACAAGTGAATGGTCCTAATGGCCTATCCCTTGCAGCACCTAGACCACACAAAATGAGAAACTACAGAGGGAGACTATGTCACCTCTGTATGGTGGTGTGAGGGGGCAGTCCTGCACAAAATCTCTGAAAAGCCTATAAAGTAACCCCATATGCCTTCCTTGTACTATCAGTCCAGGATTTACATGTGAGATGAGTAATTATTATTTTCCAGTTGACAGTACACAGGAAGATACAACCGTAGGTTTTGCCTAAGCAAAGGCATCTAACTGACAAAAGAATCTTTAAATGATAAAGTGCATCTGGTAAAGTGGTGAGTTTTTCAGCAACATGGCTGCCTTTAGGAGATAAATTCATTTTTAAACTGTGAAGAACTTAAACCCTTAATAATGATTGCAGACAGATGGACTTAGATGATTTCTTAGAGAGAGTAAGAACCATTGCTTGGTTATCTGTGTGGAAAATCTGGCCAAACCACTGATGCCACACAGATTGTCATGATTCCAGAAAGAGGTAATATCCTGCTTAGGTTCAAGAGTCCACAAAGCCAGCCAAGGCTTAGAAAACAACCTTCCCTGGAAAAAGGTTACAATACCTAGCTCTCCAACCCCCATCTCTGAACAAATGCAAAAAAGAAACCAGAAAACCATTCCTACTGCCAAAAAGATACACCATTAAAGTTGGAAAAAATACTTCCTAAACATTTAGATCTTCCTTGACACATCTGACAAAGTGATGAGTTTTTCTTGCTTCTGATAGGAATGTGAGATACTATTCAGAAATGTGTTTATAAAACAGACAGTGACAAAATGATGGGGAAATATATTTTCAAACAGAAATCAGAAAATCAATAGACTTTAACCAGATCTACTACAAATTTCTATAACATGAGATCATTTATTTTTGCTTCAAGAAAAAGGAAATGTAAGATGTCTCCCAATTTCCTTAGTTATTGGTGCCACTAGTATAATGGTCGTGTAGTGTAGTTTTCCATGTCCTAAACAGCTTCAACACTCACACATGATGAAGGGAATTCAGAAAATTGTGTGACTTGACAATTATGCGTGAAAACAGCAACATAACTCCATAAATAGGGACATTCTGTGCAGGGGGAGATTAGATCTAAAATTAAGAACATGCCTCCAAAATAGGAGTTTAAAGGTTTGATCTACTCCTTTCCAGAAGTTCAGATTAGATTCTCACAAATACGAGGGAGAAGGCAGTTGAAGATTTTCATTAAATCCAGAAATAAAGCCTAAAACAGGTTGGTCCCTGGTTGCCTTATATGGGTAATCCTACAACAATAAGTTCTTCAGTCTTATTTGGAGAGTTGACTAGACTACCTATACTACTGACCTCTGAGAAAAATTAAACTATGAGCCATGTGATGCCTCACCAGTCTGTTGAACTTACTCGAATCTCTCAGCTGCCATTGGCCCTTCCACCTTGACTGACCCCATGCCTGCTAGCTGACATTCTTTAAAACAACTTCAGCAGCCAGGGTGACCCTTCCAACAAAACTAACAAGATTGGTTAAAGACACAGGCTATCCAGGAGTACTGCCCTTTATTAGAGGCCCAACAGAGCTTTAGCTTATTCCTTTTTTCATTCATTACTGGACTAGCAGAAGGCTTGAGCCTGTCTATCATCACACTTAGCCAAGTATCTGCATGATTCATGTCTCACCTTATGGTTTGCATGGTGGTTCCAAATTTTGTTCATATTGAAACCACACCAATACCACCACACCATCCCCATGAGTTGTAAGCCTCCATAATGATGAAATATTGTGATGGAAGTTGGAGATTGTGGTGAGGTCCTTTTATCTAATACCAGACATATATTATAACCCCCCCCCCATAGATTGTCACAGTGCCATAATCAGGAATGCCCAATCTATTCCTACTCCAAGGTTGCAATGTATGCTATTCAAACAGATTATGACTCACACCTCCCTCCAAATCCAGCGCATCATTAACCTGCTCCTGCTAATGCTGCACACCTTTGTGAGAGGTGGAGTTATGGTCAAGTACCCTAACTTCCAACATCTCTAGCGCTCTCTGTAACTCATTCTCATGGCTGAACTGCTGCCCTCCTCCACAGGTATTTTTTCTGCTGTTCCCTTGGATATAGAATCTGCAATCTTCTCATTTGGGTATATTCCTTGTTGCTCCATTACAGCATGTTACAACATGATTTTGTTCTTATATTATGCTTCCTTTTACTTTCATTGTATACTGTAATTTCTTAAACTGTGTAATAATTTGTAAACATGTTAATTTTCAATTTATATACTGTTTAAAGAGCTTTTCTCCCCTGGCATCCATTGAAAATGGGCTCTTCTTGGCCCAGTGGACTATACCGGTAAACAAACTGTAAATAAAATAAAATAAAAATAAATAATGACCTGCTGTCCACCATTTGGCAAAAATCATTAACCATTTAAAACATAGATCCTATCTTGGCCGGGATTAGTTACCCCTAGCTGGCATAACAAAATTTGCCCATTCTAGCCTTTGCTCAATATCACCCGTATCTGATCCTGGGTGTCCACATCTTAATTCTCTGGGAGGTGTTTTGAATTGATTTCTGTATTAGAATGTGCCAGAGGACCTGAACAAAGCAGGTCTATATTACAAATCGAAAACCCGTTTCAGCGAACACCACAACACTGATACACATAGCCCGACCCGCAAATACGCCAAAACCCCTAAACCACAAAATTTCAAATCTCAAATCGTCATAGTCAGCCAATACCATCGCAGGCTACATACTACATACCAAATATAATAAATAAAACACATACATACACTAACCAAACCCTACTTCTAACCCTACATTATACGGTACATACATTACTATCTATGCACTTACCTTAACCCGCAGCCTAACCCTCAGGTCCAGAACTATCACACACTTACCTTACGGAGCTATACCAGAGATGGGCCAGCCATGACACTACGACATTTCATTTTTCGTGGTTTTGAACGTTCGCCGTTACCATAGTTTGCGCTATATGTGTCAGTGTTGTGGTGTTCACTGAAACGGGTTTTCGATCTCGTTATAAAGACCCAACAAGGCTACCTCTCTGCTCTGTATTCCACAAAATCCATTCTCAAACCACCTTCTTAAATATTTGAGAATTTCATCTCATAATAGTACAATGCCAGGGTGAAACCTGCTTTATCCACATTTCCTGCTTTAGTACCACTGAAACAAACCCTTTGAGGTTACCTGCATTTATAGTTTTTTATTTCCTTTTTTTTATGCAAGTAGAAAACTGTTCTCCTTTTGCTAATTACCTGTTATTGTTAATGTATTTATATACATATACACATATATATATATATATATATATATATATATATATATATATATATATATATATATATATATATATATATATATATATATATATATATGCACTCATGATCTAACAGAGGTATATGAGGACACAGCATGTATACAAGGACTTCCCCCCTTTCCTTCCCACACCTTGCTTTTCTTTTATTATTGTTATTTAACATTTTAAATCTGTTCCTATCATATAGATGCAAGGCAAATCCTGCCAAGAGACAGAGGCACAAAACACTTACTTTCCACACAAACCCTGCTCTTAAGAAACACCAGCTTATCATAGGTTCATAGGTTGGTACTAGGCTATTGGCCTATATTTCTTCCCACAATATTGACTTCCCTGGACCCCTCTCTAGCAGGGTGACTGACGTGATCCCTGGGGTGAATTTCCTATTTCCCATCCAATCATCAAGGTTCCTTTTGAAGAGGGCCAAAGAGGCGCTCTGCTTGACATGAATGGGCAGCCCATTCCATAGTCTAGGAAGTCTCTGGATCAGGAA
>NC_056725.1:999529899-999592399 GCF_019279795.1 Protopterus annectens | reverse complement strand
TTGGCATTTAGCTTTAGACCATGGCTCTGGCACCAGTTATCCGTCTCTGTGAGACGTTTTTGAAGGATGTTTGTGTCAGCTGGAGAGTCGATTATGATGCCCAGTTTGCAGTCATCTGCGAACTTGGTGAGCCATAGTCCTCCCACGTTGGCCTGTACCTCAGAAAAGTAAATCCCGAACAAGAGAGGTCCCAGGACAGAACCTTGTGGGATGCCGCTTGTGACCGGTTTCGAGTCTGACATGGCTCCAGCAACTCTGACTCTGTGGGTTCTGTCTTTGTGCCAGTTTGCAACCCATCTTGTGATAAATGGGTGTAATAAATGGGTGTCATGTGTGAATGAGCATTAAGTGTGATCAATGCATACCTACCAACTTGGAAAATCATAGTCTGTAACCCATCTAATTGAAAAGCAATTGAGTACTTGAATAGCAAGTATCTAGAAACTTCATGGAGATAATTTTAAAACCATGTACCTTGTTGATCCATCTCATTATGGAATATAGCACTGCATCTTTTAGTATTCAAATAAGAAGCCAGAGAGAGAACTAGAAATGATACAATCATTTCTTAGTGGAAAAATCATGGGTTGAAAAATGCCAGATATTCAGAAAGACTTAAGGAGCTATCAATATATTCTGTTTCTTGTAGGTTACATACATCATTACCATTTATGAATTTGTGTACTGAATTGTTCAGGACTGCATGACACAGTTAGTGAAATACGTAAGTTTAACCACACATCATATGTTGATGACTTGGAATTCATTAATACATTAAAAATGCACATTATTAACATATGTAGAACAACGAGTTGGTAATCAGAAAGATATGAATGGCAATGGTAGGTGCTCACAGAATACATGGTTCAGGGCAGCATTGCAGCATCATCGCCTGATGTTTTAAACACTGTACTTAGGAATAGTGAGCCTATATCACCATGCTATGATGGGGGAAGGAAAGGTGCCACGCTGGTGTCATAGTAATGAGCAGAACTCAATTGCTGTCTCACCAATAAGGACTAGCCTTTAAATCTATTTGATATAATGTCTATTGTAAGGTAAGCATCAATTTCCCAGTCTGGATTGCTGTAAAATACCACTATGACAATCAATAAGGAACCTTGATGATTAGATAGGAGAAAGGAAATTCACCCCAGGGATCACGTCAGTTGCCCTGCTAGACAGGGGTCCAGGAAAGTAAATAATGTGGGAAGAAATAGCCAGGGAATTGTTATGGCTAGGCTTGTATAGGCCCTAGGGCTGATAGCCTAGTACCAACCTATGAACCTATGAACCTATGAATAAAGTTGTGACATACCTCTCATGAGTGTTTTGCAATGAGCATACATGAGGATAGGCTTACAGTGCTGACAGGTTAGATGGATGACAAAAGAAAGGGACTGTATGCAATGTAAGCATTGACAGGCTAGGCAAAGGTGGCACAATTTGGCAACTGTCTTTGTCAGTCAGAATGGTGTTCAGCTGATAGCTTTGACCCCCCTGCCAAGATGGTAACTTGATTAGGATGATGTTTGATAATGTATGTTCCATCAATTGTCATGGAAATAAGGGTTCTAGGGGGATTGCAATTATTTCTAGAATGCAAGAAACATAGCATCTTCTTCTTCTTCTTCTTTCAGCTTTTTCCCGGTTAGGGGTCGCCACAGTGGATCACCTTGTCCGCACATTGAATGGCAGTGGTTGAGTTTTTGTGGTGTCGAGCCCGCCCGGCCCCAACCTTCACAGAGAACACACTCACACACACACCTAGGGCCAATTTAGAGTGTCCAATCCACCTACAGCATGTCTTTGGGATGTGGGAGGGCAGCAATGCTAACCACTGCACCACCGTGGCCGCCCGCAAGAAACATAGCATCATGAAAGGTATTTAAGGTGATGAGGGACACATTTTTGTCTTACAGTGCTAATGGTAGAACAGACAAATTGGCAGTAATAGAATGTAAGCATTCCCACTCATTGCAAAGATATGGTGTTGACCAACTGCTATGGTTTCTCAAATCAGAATTTTTCACGTCTTCCATCATTTTGTTAAAATCAGAGTAATATAATGGAGAATCCCAGCATGTCTTTTTTGAATACAGGTTATTAGAAATAAGCAACATAGACTTATATAATACAAGGCAAAGGGGCCATTTGATCAGCCACACCTTGCCAGCACCAAACTTTAGGTCTTTCCTCCTTTTACAAGGAGTAACAGACCAGTCATGTTGTTAGTGAATTTATGAATATCTATCCAGTTGTCTCATACATTTTCAAAGGAAGATAGTGTGTCACATTTTTTAAACTAATCTGGAAGTTTGTTTCAGTGTAGTAGAAGTTATTGTGTAACAAATCTATCTCTCTACCATGAGTTGTTTATTTGGTGAAGCAGGTTCAGATGTCTGAACATTTTGTTTGCTGGACTGTTTGATTTGTAGAGATATAAGAGGTCTTAGATTTATAGTGTCTTAGTGATTACTTGGCTAACATCCCAAGGAACCTTTTTAAACCTAGACATACTTTCCCAAATGTATCTGCCATGATTTGATCCTGTTTGGCAATTCTAATGGTTGGATGAAGGCTTTAACAGTGAGTGGTCAAGCATTTACAAGTTGCCTCTGTCCATGAGAGGCATAAGTGCAAGAAAAGGGAAACTTCTGATTTCCCAACCAATGGTCCACATTATGCTTAAATTTGATTAGGGAAAGCAACTCTGCTTCACAAGGATGCAAAGTTGGTTCTAAAGGAAGGGTAGTCTCTGTGATGCATATCTGTCCCTCCAAAATGTTCTATTTATGACGCAGACAAGGTTTGAGTCATAGAACCAAGTATTTCTGATGATATTTACTTTACTGATGAGCAAGAGGTCTGTCAGGGCAAGATCAGATGATGCTTTGAGGACCAAACATAGATCACTATAGGTTTCCTACGCCATTCTTTACTATTTCCATGATGATAATTTCCATAGCATTGCAAATGAGGCTCATCAGACTTATTGGCATGTAGCTGCCTGGATCTGAAGGTGGTTCCCCTTGCACAGAGGGATAACAGCTGCAGTTCTCCATTCACTTGACATAAAGCATGTCTGGAGGCATCAGTTGAATAGAGATTCTAGTGGGCCTGATAGGTCATATGTTATGCTATTTAGAATACATCCTGGGATATTATCAGGGTCTAATAATGCTGAGTTCCTGGCCTTAGAGAGTGTATTGATGACCCGGTCCCTAGTAATAGTTGCGGGCTACAATTGAAGGTATTGAAGGCATTTCCTAAGTGGTTACTGGGATGGGGAGGGTGGAGTGGAGCTTTGATAGTCAGACCGTAGATTTACATTCTCAAGCTCAGTATAGGTGGATCTGTTCCCAATGAGTTTGACACGCTGTTATGTGTTGCCTTTGAGGTTGCAGACATAGCTGAAGAAAGCCTTATGGTTATCCATTGAGTGGGAGGTTATTTTTACCTCAAATTTGGCTTTGGTAGACTTTATTAGTCCCTTGAGTTCCTTATGTAGCTTGATGAGGTAATTATTACTTTGCTGGACATTGACATTACTCCTTTTGACCATCATTTTCCATCTTTTTTATACAACTTCCTGATGTTTGGATTTTGTGATTGTTTTTTTTTTTTTTTTTTTGAGGTTGTTCTATGCTTATTTTGAGTAGATACATTTGTCTCTGTACTACTGTTTGCAAAATTACACAGGATTTTTTTTGAACAGTTCTGCATAGGCAGCAATGTTTTTGGGGTTTGAGGGTTTTGGAAATTTGATAGCATGTCACTTGATATTATGAAGTTAGTCCTAGAATAATTACTATAAGTTCCATGGTTAGCTGGGGTCCCAAGTTTAAATTTTATTTCAAAGTTGACAGCTTTATGGTCCAACCTGACTAGTGAGGACATTACACTGGGAGTGCAACATTCCCCCTTGTTTGTGAAGACCAGGTCAAGGATGTTAGTAGCCCAGGAGTGGCAGCATATACCAGGTGCTACAGTGTCTTTATATTGCTGATGTTCAGAAATCTCTGGGCCTGCATGTTTGAGGTCATGTCTGATTCCCAGTTTATATAGGAGTAGTTAAAGTCACCCATTAATATGATTTTGGGTTGAATGGTGAGAGCACCCAGTACATTTAAGTATTTGATATGGGATTCATGGGGGATTTATAGCTTGCCAAGATGTAGTATGAGACTTTGCTGATGGAAAGTTGAAAAAGGAGAAGATCAACTGCATTATATGAGCCTTTTTTATATAAATTGAGCATCTTCTCTTCACCATTTTGCCTTTCTGTACAGAGGATGGTCTAAATGTGCGGAAGGCATTATATGCCTGCACTATGGGGGTGATCTCCATAGCTTCAAACTGTGTCTCAGTAACTGCACAGATGTCTATATTCTCCAGAGTAAGGGGGTGGGGTGTTGGAGGGAGTGGGGTTTCTTGTTTAGACTCCTAAAATTAAGCACTGATGCATTTAGATTATCATTAGTAAGTGTAGTTATTTCGGAAGCTTTGTCAGAAGGTGTCTGAGGCTAGCAATGCCTAAAAAGACACTATGGGGTAGACAATGTTTTAGCCAATATTTGAAAGCCAAGAGGGGGCAGGTGCAGACCATCCTTTACAAAGCAAAGAGAACTGTCAGTCATATCCTCCTAGATAGATAGATATTAAGCCTCCTTCACTTGACAACAGATAGAAAGATGATTATTAAAATCAATTATCATCTCTTCATGTTGTGACTTCATCCTTGGAAAAGGTAGAATGTCACTCAGTGCTAAGCTCATACATGCCTTGGACACATAGACTGACAGCTCCTTCATGTCTCACTTTATATAGCCTAAGGAGTTATGTCTCAGGTGATTTACAGCCACATGAACTATAACTGAGTTGTAGTGGTGCCTGTGGTTCAACCACTTAGTGCTTGTATGATCTGACAGTCCCCGGTACTTGATAAGCAACTGAGTGTGACTCTCACTGTACTCAGCCTGGTGAGTAGGACATCTATATAAGCCACATCAGGGTCTGTTATGACCAAAACAGTAAGTTTTATGGTGGTACACATCATGGTATAAGTAGCGGAGACACCTTATGATGTGGTTATATGTGTAATGGTGGGTGTGATGTCCCCTCTCTAGGCCAGTAATCAAGGAGCTGGAATCCTCACCACTGGCACTGGAGAGGGATGCTCACTTGGAGCAAAAAAGATACACGCAGTATTTACAGATGTAGCTCTCTGCATCAAGCACAATTTCCCTTAAGTGCACAGAAGGAACAAACTCAGTCCAGGGTCTTGCTTTCTCTCTCTGTCTTTCTCCACGTTCCCAGTAAGACTCCTCACTCACGCCGCTATGGAGTTGAGTCCTCAGCTCAGTGTCTAAGCCAAGTCCTCCAGAACCCTTTTGTGAAACCAGTGCTTCATGTCTATGTCCCTGCTCTCAAAGGTTAAAATATTCTCTAATGGACCAGCCACAGTGAAAAGTTTAAATATACTTAATAATACATAATAAAAGAACATGGACATATGGAATATCTATTTGCAATAAACAACAGAGTTCACGCACATGAAATATTAAAATAACATGGGTGAATAGATTCACACAGATATGGAAAAACAGTACTTAACTAATTTCACTATATTTTCCTGACTGATCTAAATAATTACTATTCATTGGTTCACTTACTAGAGCAAGACAAGATGACGTAGGTGAGGGGTCCTTCTTTGTCAGGTTCCAAGAAAGAGTGCTGTGAGACTTCTCTCTCATCTAGTATTAAAACATCATTTTTGTCCTAGATTACAGAATGACATCACATACATCTTGTCGTCTAATTTCTAGTTTCTGTGCTACCCTCTTGCTAGAAACTGAACCAGAATTTAGCACATATGTGTTACCATACACACAGATAGAACTTTGCTGACATGTGTTACAGCATCTGTAAGGTATAAAACCATAAAAGAATTCCACTCTTCCTACAGGAGCTAATAAACCATTCTCTGGCACAGACATTTAGTCTTTGGCTGCAATAAGAACTGCAAGATACAATATTTATTGTCTAAACCAGGTAATTTAATTTCTTACTATTTTTCAAAGTTACCTAAACTATGATTAACCTCTTATCTTCCAGTATCCTCTGTTAAAACATATACATTTAATCAGTTACAATACAATCAGGACCTACTGTTGGTACATTTTAACAGACGCAGCTTTGCAAATACATTTTTAACAAAAGCATCTGTACAAATCAGTTTGATATATAAATGACATATAATTCTTTACAAAATTCCAGCTTTCTGTGCTGGCGTATGTTACACATCCACTGTCCTCCTTTTCCTGGCATAGCTGGCAATACCTCTCATCATCACAGTTGGTGTTGTACATTGCTTATGAGATTTCTTATTGTAAGTGCAGCATCTGAGAGGCCTTTGAGGTTTGGAAGATTACATTTAATAGCCTCTGGATACTATGTGCATTGAGTATAACAGCAGCCCTCTTAAACTGCAAAGATAAGTGGAATTTAGCAAAGTATTGTACTTATCTGTCAAGGATGACAAAGGATTGAAGAATAACACTCTCAAACACAAAGAATTGAAGAAGAACACTCTCAAATATGTGCATGGATACAAAGCAGTTAGACGTTCTCTGAAAATGGATGGCACAGTGGTGAAGCGGTTGCATTGTCACTTCACAGCAAGAGTTTTTCTGTTTTGATTCTTGACTGGGGTGCCTTCTGTGTGGAATCTGCATGTCCTCCCTACATTCATGTGGGCTTCCTCTGGGTTCTCCGGTTTCCTCCCATGTTACAAAGACATGCGTCTGAAGCATTTCTCCCTGGGCATCTGCTGAAAATTGGCTTCGCTCCAAGTTGGACTTTCCCAGTAAACAAATGTTAAATAAATAAATAAATAAAATGAGCTTGTAGTTGTTGAAATATTCCAACTTTATACAGACACTGAAACTATCAAAGCAAAGAAAAGGGTCCTCTTGCCAATCACCAAGCTATACTAAAAGCTGACTAGAATTATATCAATGCTCAGAATATATTACTTTCCACTGCAGACCTAATCTTTCTTAATATGAAATCAACTGTTTTGTAGTAAAAACTGCAGGAATGCAGTAGCCATCAAGCAAAGGCATGCTCAGAAAGTACAAAAGTAAGCATCAAATGATTTAACGTTCACAGACACATCAAATAATACAAAAATAAAACAGCATCCCTCTTAAACTGCAAATGGAAGAAAAATGTAGCAAAGTATTGCACTCATCTGCCAAGGATGATGCAAGATTGTAGAAGAGCACTATTAAATGTGTAGTGTGGATACTAAGCAGTTTGAAACTCTCTGTAACTGAACCCAGAGCTGCGCAAATGCAGCAAGTTTATACAGGCCCAGAAACTGACTAAACAATCAAAACTACCTTCTGGTAATAACCACATTACTCTTAAACTGCCTAGAGGGAGTCCTAAGCTCAGAATGAGGTCTAATAACTCACCATTGCAACTATACTGCAGACCTCATCCTTCTTAATTTAAAATAGACTAAAATATTCAGGAATATAGTAACCAACAGTCCAATATGACAAATCATTGTCTGAGAAATGCTAACAAACTGCAGAAACAAGCAAGAAATGCCAGTGAATTTCACAGGCACTTTAAAATCATTTAAATAGCAGAGACACAGCAAATAATACAAAAATGTAGCAGCAGCATTCTTAATTTATACACAGAAGTGCAATTTAGAAAGTATGGCACAAGTTTGAAACAGGAAACGACAAAATATGTGCTGTAAGTACCAAGCAGCTTGAATCTTTCCATAAATGAACACAGAACTGTGCAAAATAAACCAACTTTATACAGGCACAAAAACTAACTAAACAATCAAAATTACCTTCTGGGCTATTAGCCAATTACTCTTAAAGATGATTAGTATGATACCTAAACTCAGAAAGCAACCAGTTTACTCTCCTCTGCCACTAGAGTGCATACCTCATCATTCTTAATGCAAAATCAACTCTGCTGTAGTAAAATGTGCATGGATACAGGAACCGACAAGTAAATATAATGAATAACTAGCTAAGAAATTTTCAAAAAAGGTGCAGAAATCAGCAATAAATGCTAAGCAATTTCACAGGAATTGCTAAATGATTTAAAGTGCAGTGACACAGCAAATAATACAAGAAAATAATAATAACATCAATCATCCTAAACTGTAAATAGAATGGCTTATCTGCCAAGAATGGCAGAAGATTGAAGCAGAACACCCACAGATGTGTGATGAGGACCCCATGCAGCTTGAAACAATCTGGAAATAAATAAAGAGCTATACAAAAGCAATTATGTTATACAGGCCCAGAAACTGGTTAAACAATCCAAATGGCCATCTGGCCAATTACCAAATGACACTTAAAGCTAACCACAATGATTGTCAAGCTCAGAGTGAGATCATTTTTTTTCTCCACTGTCAATAGAATGAAGACTGAATCCTTCTGAATGTAAAATCAACTCTGTTATATAAAAAAAATTACAGAATTTATTTATTTCCTTTCTTTCTTTCTTTCTTTCTTTCTTTCTTTCTTTCTTTCTTTCTTTATTCATCCGTTGTTGTCAGGGTTAGTCATAACAGATTAGTGGCTGCATTTCAGGGGAGACCTGATGAAGTATTTAAAAGTCTGTGGGACATTTGTCCAGGGCATTGGGAAACTTCTACTTTTTTTGATAGATGATGTGGAATCTTTTACATCCATCTGAGCTACCACCAACTCAGATAGATGGTACCTCGGTTTAATATGTCCTCCAAAGGAAATCAGTAACCACCAAGAAGACAGTTAATCACTACCTAAGGAATGCTTACAAAGTGCAGAAATCAGCAAAAAAATGACACTAAATTTCAAGGTCACTTTAAATGACTTAAAGTGTATAGATAAAGCAGATAACAGACAAATAAAACAGCAGCCTTCTTAAACTGTAAACATAAGTGCAATTTAAGAAAGTATTGTAATCATCTGCCAAAGATGGAACAGCATTGAAGTAGAACACTCTTGAATGTGTGGTATGGACACCAGGCAACTAGATGGTCTCTAAGAATAAGTCGTTGGGAACACCAAATATTTGTCTCAGCTACCAGGTTAGACTTGGCTGTATACTTGTGGGATACTAAATAAAGGCAGCACATTTACAAATACCAGGTCAATAAACATTTTGATCTCTAGTGTTTTTTTTTACTATTTCATCTAGGGATGAAAATTATTGTTTATGAAATTGAGGAATTTTGGGGTTTAACCTACATTTTAGTTAAAGGTCTCCACATTTATTGAAGGGTAGTTAATGTCCCCAGAATAATGGAGTTTTGCTGTATATGAAGTTCATCCAATATGAATAATAAATGGGAACAGTTCTGGGAGTTCATCATGTCGGTCCTGTAGCATACATGATCTGACAATTATAGTCCGAGTAGAATATCAATAATGTTTGGGCTGTGGATATCTGGGAATCTGTCTCGTGGTAATGTGGTCCTTTACTAATATGGAGCCACTATCATTGCAGTTCCCATTGCATCTAAAACTGTGCTGTCATCACTTTTAAACAGTGTGAGCAATAACGGGTCTATATTGAAAATTCGAACATTGACTTACCCATACACCTAAATGCCGACACGTCTTCATCATACCACAAAAACATCGATCATCCCGAAGCGTAAAATCCAAAATGCTGATTCGTCATGGTTGGCCCTTCTGCGGTATAGATCCGTAAGGTAAGTGTGCGATAGTTACGGACCTTAGGGTTAGGGTGCGGGTTAAGGTAAGTGCATAGATGGTAATGTATGTTAGATTTAGTGTAGGGTTAGAAGTAGGGTTTTATTAAGTGTATGTGTGTGGATTATTTAATTTGTTTGAGTATAGCTTTTTAAGGTAAGTGTGCGATAGTTATGGACTTTAGGGTTAGGGTGCGGGTTAAGTTAAGTGCATACTTGGTGGTATAGGAAAGATTTAGTGTAGGGTTAAAAGCAGGGTTTAGTTTAGGGTTATAAGTAGGGTTTTGTTTAGTGTATTTATTTGGTTTATTTAGTTAGGTAGTATGTAGCCGGCGGTGGGATGGGACAACTATGATATTTCGAGTTTTTGAATTTCGTGGTTTAGGGCGTTCGGTGTATTTGCGGTTTGCGGAATATGTGTCGGCGTTTAGGTGTTCGGGTAAGTCAATGTTCGAGTTTTCAATATAGACCCAGTAATAACACATGGAGGAATTTGCTCCAAATGCATGAGGGTTTTAATGTTAGTCAATTTCTCATTTAGACTCCAAGCAGTGAGCAGTACCACCTTGATGTTTTAGGGGGCTTGATTTGTTTTATTTTTTATGCTGAAAAGTCCATTAGCTGGACTTTGCTTAAAAAGGCACAGTGATAGTAGCAAAGGCCAATATCTGAAAGTCCTGGAATGGGAGATGCAAACCATCTTGGTTAAAGCAAATAGTGTTATACAGTAGCTCATCTCACATTGACACATACTCAATCCCCCTTGAATGATACCATTTATTGAACCAGTTGTTGAAACCAACCATATTTTCTTTGTATCTCAGTATCATTCTTGGAGTATGAAGGACTCTGCTCAATACGATAGTCTTTATTGCACTTGTCACATTTGTAGAGGGCTCGGAAATATTTTCTTCAAATTTTGCATGCCAGGTCATTTACAGACAAATGGACCATCACCATGCGAGTAGAAAATAAGCATAAACAATTGTTTTCTTTTAAATTCTCTTTAATATTTGCCTTTATGATATTTAACTGGATATTGCATTCATTTGTAGATTTGCTTGTAAGTTTTTTGTCTTAATTCTTTAAATAACTTTATTCTAAATCATTCTTCCAGAGCTTTATTCTAAATCAGTCACCCAAGTTGTGTTACTTATTTATGTCTCTCATTTAACCATTATTGGACCACTTTATTGCCAGTTTTTTCTGTAACTTAATTAAATAAAAAGTTGCTTTACCATGTTTACCAATTTATTTGCAGTGTCTTCTGTAAAATGCTTAAAAAGCTTTGCTTTACCATGTATGTCATTTTGCCTTTAAAGATAACCAATAGTTATTGTTAAATAAAACATCTGAGGCATTATTTCAAATATCTACTGTTATCTGAAAATATTGCTTTTATCATTGTAAACTTTTAAAATAAATCTGCATAACATACAAGTCAGGAAAGTGTCACAAACAGTATATTTTATAATTTCATTCAAATTATAATAAAATTAGTCTTTCTGTCATGACCTCAATCCTGGATTATGATTTGCATAATGAACAAACATGGGTCTTTCAGTGAATATTATGGTAGCAGATTGCATTCCATCAAGACAATTGCATTTATTGCTGTAGTTTAGGGAACTTTTAACTTCAGAAAAGAAACATCTCATAAGGTATGTAGAAGGAATAAGGGGTATATTAAATCAGATTTCAGTGGCTTCATTTAATTGCTTTGTAAATTATCTTCTAATCTCAGAAAAGGAGACATGTTTTACAAAGTATAAGGTTGACGAGAAAAGGAGACATGCATTTAAAGGTACATTAAAGCTTAATGATGCATTTTATGTGCTGACTTAGTTTCACTAAGTTTGGCAAGTATAGCTTATGTGTATTGAACCATGAATGATAAGGCATCATCAGCTGATGGGATAATCGAGTCAGAATAATGTTTTTTGTTCTTCTTTGTTTTTTTTAATACAATTCAAAAAGTTTTGGAACACAATTAAACAAATTTCATTAGTATGGTTTCTAGAAATGATTGGCAGGGGTAGTGACAGATTGCTTCTGGACTACAGCCCTGCACATTTATTGATAACTGCATAGAGCCACCCATGTATTCTGGGGCCAACCATAACAGTTGTTGCTGCCTTAAACTACTGGTAGACAATCATATAGTGGGTATCTCCATGTCAGATATGTTACTGTGGTCTGCTGCCATAGGCCCAGTAGTAGCAATTGCAATTGCAGTGCTGTCAGTAATCTGGAAGTTCTTCCTTGACAGAAGTGGTAACTTCCCTATCTTAAACATCATCTAGGACATCAAGGATATGTGATGCCACACATGGGCTATGGATAGAGGACCACCCAGAAAGAATTCTGACAGTGCCATTGTGTCCTGGGATTTTGGCTCAATGCGTGTATCAGCATTATTGTCAGTATCTAGACAGATGTTGATTCCGGCCTGTTGTCTTAGCCCTAATCTCTGCAATTGTCACCGTAGCTGTGGTCTGGCCTGTGATTACATAATATATGATATATGACAGTGCTTGCATCACAAGCATTGATCTCTGTTGTGCTTAGACAAGGGCTACTCTACCCACAGAGCTGAGGCAGGAAGGCATCAGCTGTGTCAGGTTTCTTCTTGTTTGCACATGTATGTGCAGTGTAGCTTTACCCTCGAAACTGCATGTCAGCCAGGCCTTTGTGTAACATGCAATGGTTTGTGTATCACTTTTGTATTTCAGCATGGGCAGCTGCAGAAGGAAGCAGAAACAAAGTTGCAGTCAGCTTAGCAGTGTCCTATTTTCATAACTGTAACATGAATTGTGCATTAGCTATGGGCTTGCCTAACTAATGTTCTGTCTCACTTATGTGGGTTGCAGTTGTCCAGCGAAGACTCAGGTGTTCAGTCCCCCCCCCCATGTTCACTCCAGCTTAGGCTGCAGCTGAGTCAAGTGATGATATGAGAGTACATTACTTGGAATAGATTGTGGTCCATTACAGGCAGGGACCAAGCCTTAATCACATGCTGTCGTTTCAGCTATTGCTAGCATTTGCTGTGGAACTAGCAATAGAGTTGGAGATGGCATGGAAAGTCACTCTGTAGCCTTTTTCTTGTAGTATGTATCAGACTGTCATAATGAGACATACACAGAATAATTTGTACATAGATATAACACTGCTACACTGCACCTCAACACAGTACTGTAAGCCACTGCGTACCTTGCATCGGTTTTATCTTGTGGAACAGCTGCTTCTTTATTACCAGGTAATTTCAAGCTACTATGGGAATTATATTGCAGCTGCTTTCCTGCTGTGCACTATGTATTAAAACATGATAGATAAACCTGAAAAGATGTTACTGTATAGTAGCTTGAACTACCTATGTGTATATGTATATATATATATATATATATATATATATATATATATATATACATATGTATATATATTTGATTTGGTTTACTATCAGAAGGTCTGGTCGAACCCACTTCAGTCGAAGTCCGGAGGCCGAACGGCAACAATGTCGAACCCAACATTGTCGAAGTATGAATCTCATCCCCATCTCGACCCATGTTAAAGACCATTGTGAGGTTGATGTTGAGCCATATTTCGACAATGTCGGAATTCGACATTATCACTTTCGAGCATGTGAGCTGATGACCCCATCATTCGATGGGGTCCGGTTTGATCTTCTGATAGTAAACCTATATATATATATATATATATATATATATATATATAGATCTATATATATATATATATATATATATATATATATATATATATATATATATATATATATATATATATATATATACACATATATATATATATATATATATATAGATAGATATTGTGTTTCTACAATAAGATCGAAGCTTCAGAAAGTCTAAGTTCATAAGGTCGAGATCATACGATCAACTTTCCAAAATGTCAAAGCTTTTGTATGTAGAAGGTAAAAAAGTGGTGACTGATAAATTTAACCTATTCCCCACTGTAGTGCAATCTTGGAGCTGGTATATAAAATATGCAGGAGGTGTGGGAGGTGCGGGGGGGGCTTGCCCACAATAAAAATCTACATTTTTGTTGTTTTGTCTTGTTTGATATTTTGGAAAGTCAGTCTTATTGTCTTGACCATATGACGTTCTTTCTGAAACTTTGATCTTCTGATATGGATCCTCTCTCTCTCTCTCTCTCTCTCTATATATATATATATATATATATATATATATATATATATATATATGTGTGTGTGTGTGTGTGTGTGTGTGTGTGTGTGTGTGTGTGTGTGTGTGTATGGCAAAGAATTGCTGGTTGCTAGTTTCTATGAATTGCTATGTTCCACGGAAGCACATCAGTTTCATAAAACATAAGACATAAACAAATTCTTTTACAGCCATGTATATTCCATTTTGTAGGCATACTGTGAGTATGCATGTAATCATTGCATTAAAGTGTGCAAGTATTGATTCAAATTTCCAAATAAGGAATAATTCACAGGTTGCCATTTTGTATTGCTGTAGATTTGTGGTGATGGCTGCCTCACCGAGAGAAACTGTCTGGTATATTAGTGAAAGAAAAAGTAGGCTATTTCTCATGCACAGTCAATTCAGGGAAAAGCTGCTAGAACATTATGCAGGTCCACTGTTTAAGGTTGACTCCTGGTTTTACCTAGTAGACCAGTTTACCAGGGAGACTTACATCCTCTATTTCCTTGATCAGTACAGGCATTAGTCATTGGTATGATTTATTTTCCTAATTGGTCTTTTTTTTTTTTTAATATCATTAATCCTTCGCCACATATTGACAGCAGCACTAATCATCTTAACATTTGGGAGTCAATTCTCCAGCTTGGTCATTCAACTGACCATGCTAAGTTATTTAGAAGGAAGCTATTCTCCTTATTGTTACCTTTAGGACTCCTAATTATGTTTCACAGTGGCGGAATTAGGCCTTGATGCAGGCATACCTCTCAACCTCTTAGAGCAAAAAATCAGGACAAAGCCTAAAATGATGAGGGGACAAATAGGGACAGATTTTAAATATTGCTCTAATAAACTTAGAAAGTTAATTGAATAATAGTTTTTGCATTAGTATTAATTTTCTGAAGGATGTGGAGACTTGAACTCAAATGTTTGTCATCATTTAATGACTTGCATCCTCATCTATTTGCCAGAAAGGAACAGATTGTATGAGGAACACACCAAAAATATGAGGCAAAAATCTGGACATTCTGCGAAAACCTTTACAGTTGAGAGGTATGGGCGCAGGGGCATGCACCCTTCCCTTTTAAACTACAATACAAACTAGCAAAAAGAAAATTAGATTTTCCCTTTAAGGATGCAGTATGCGTGCAACTTCTTCAAGGATGCACTCAGTCTGTGAGTGCGTATTTGCATTTATTGTACTAAAGATGCCCACACAACAATACAGATTTAAATATTGTAACTGGCTCACTTTCGTGCTCGATTTTAAACAAGGAAAACTTAATGTGCAATTGAGCAACCTGTTCAGCTGGTGAGTGAAATGAAAAGTGTGTTTGCGTGTGTCTGTCAATATGGAAATGAGTAAGGTATGTGTGCTCATTCAGTGGGTGAGTGAGATGTGAGCGGTGTGTGTTTGTGTGCGTGTCTGCTCAAAAGGTGAGTGTGATGACAGAGTTGTGTGTGTCTTTTCAGAAGGTGAGTGTGATGAGAGAGTTGTGTGTGTCCATTCAGAAAGTGATTGTGATGAGAGTTGTGTGTGTCCATTTAGAAGGAGAGTATCATGAGAGGTGTGTGTGTCCGTTTGTCCGTTAATTCAGAAGGTATGTGAGATGAGAGCGGGCTGTGTGTTCGGTATGTGAGTGAGATGAGAGAGTCAGATTTCTGTACATGCCTGAGCTGAATCTGATAATGGTCTGTCTCAGTCAGCACATCAACATTCTTACCCTGTTAACAAATAAAGGCATTATTTAATGTACATTTGATACATTTTTATACATCTAATATGCCTCATTTAAATCATTCAGGTGTGGAATGCTGATCACACTAGGCCATACTCTTATTGCTGATAAGAGAAGATATACAGATATCAGACCAGAGAGTGAATCAAGGATGTCGTCACTTATGAGGTGCTAATGAAAATGGAGGAGGGTTTTAACCTGTCTCTAATGAGAAAGGATTGTAAAGAAAGCACCATTAACCAGTTTCTTTTCACTTATTGAGCACAATATCACACACGTGAGCACACACACACACACACACACACACACACACACACACACACACACACACACACACACACACACATGCAAACTTATACACACAAACACAAACAGAAACACACAGATGACAGAGATGAGGGAGGTATGTGTGTGTCTTTTCAGTAGGTGAGTGAGATGAGAGGGGTGTGTGTGTGTGTGTGTGTGTGTGTGTGTGTGTGTGTGTGTGTCCGTTCAGTAGGTGAGTGAGATGAGAGAGGTATGCGTGTGAGTGTGTGTGCGTCCATTCAGCAGATTACTGAGATGAGAAAGATGTGTGTGTCCATTCAGAAGGTGAATGAGATGAGGGGTATGTGTTGCTCAGGTGTAGTGGGTAGAGAGAGAGTGAGTGTTAGTGTGGGTAGGAAAGATCAGAGATTTGTGAGAGTCTTTTCAGTAGTTGAGTGACAAGACAGAGGTGTGCATCTGAAGTTAAATGTATTAACAACATTACTGATTTATAAACTTGAACTATACTTACAGAATGTCTTAATAACTGGAATGCAAACACTACGAACAGCCCTTTCAAAGATTTGGTGTTGTGAGTACTCATCTGCTGTAGTGCATATTTTGTATCTTACTTTGAAAGGTACCCTTCAGTGCATGTGGAATAATTGGTATCTCTTACAAGAGTGACATCTCCCTACCGCCCCACCCAGACACCCCTCGGAAAAAAAAAAACACACTTCTATATAAACCCAGAAGAAAGGATAAAGAATTCAGGGTCAAATTGCTTGAAAGAGAACGCTTCTGGAAAGTTCCAAGCCTTAGTGCTGGTTCCTTGAACAGACCCACAGAGTAAGTGTGTGTGTGTGTGTGTGTGTGTGTGTGTGTGTGTGTGTGTGTGTGTGTGTGTGTGTGTGTGTGTGTGTGTGTGTGTGAAATCTAGTTGGGAATGGCAGGTTGATTAAATAACTTGCTCAAGCTGGATGCCATATTAGTTAATTGACTTATTCGGGCTCAATCCCCGTACCTTGATTATAGGAGACAAAAGTGTCTGAATCTTCCACACCACCTACTAGACTGTCATCAGGGGTGCATTTTCAAGGAATTATGAGTTTCAGAAGAAGAGAAGTTTACTGTTGCTCATGCTAAATCTGTTTTTAGCGTGCAACTATTTTGTTTAGTAAATATCGATCATCAGTGTTTGTGCAATAGAATTTGAAGGTAATGATAGTAGCTCAACAGGTAACATACTTCCCTTTGGTGCAAAAGGCTGTGGATTCTATTCACACCATGTAGATGGATTGCTGATATTTTGGTGCACTCTAAGGGGGGAGGGTGAAAATTCTACACTCCTGAGTTTGTCCTAATTTGGATGAGATGCCTATGAACCTGTTTTCATTTTGCCAGCCATCCCCTAATGCAATATTAAGAGCTTACTATTTTTTTAATGTAACATAAGCAGTTTCTTCTTAAAGGGCAGCAGCCACTAAATTTGTACATGAAAATTGAAATGTAAAGTTGTTTGCCAGCAGCAACTTCTTCTTTTGTTACAGATCTCGTTAATATGGAATTACTTGGATGACTTTTACTTCTGCAGAGATTGCGAGTATTGATTGATCTTGGTGGATTGTAATGACAGAAATTTGAGTGACCTTTTATGGTTGAAATGAGTAGTTTTGTCATTATTAATTCATATGTGTTCCCTTGCTTACTGGGAAAATGTAGAAAAAATAAAAATTTAAAATGTCCTGTAACAAGTGGTGCCGTATTATTATACAAGAAATATAATTTAACACAACCAAAAAAGTGAATCAAAAAAACACATGCATGTATGCATGGTCCTAACAATGTGTGCAAATGGCCTATGTTTTGAAAACAGCCTAAAGTTAAACTTATTTCATGACTATCCAGATGCATTTTCTTTGAACGTGAGTTTCAATGCTTAATCAATGAATGTTAATTTCAAGGCAGAGAAGTTTACTACTCATGCCAAGTCTGTTTTTGTTGTAAGACTGCATTGTTTTGTTTAGCAAATACCTATCAGGTGTTTGAGCTATAACATTTGAAATAAAAGTTTTAAATTAAATCCATATATATCTAATCATTTGTTGAAGTAAATAAAAATAGTATGCACACTGACAAGTCTGAACCCTGTTTATTATAAATGGGGAGAAATATCCAAGTAATGAGACCCTGGAATGACTGTGGGGGGCTGCTGCCACCATGGGGGAACTGCTGGGAGGCCCATATCCATTATCCTGCCTATGGCCACATTTTACCATGATCCATCTTTGGTAA
Organism: Protopterus annectens; assembly: GCF_019279795.1. Taxonomy (NCBI): domain Eukaryota; kingdom Metazoa; phylum Chordata; order Ceratodontiformes; family Protopteridae; genus Protopterus; species Protopterus annectens. The sequence continues at coordinate 999,574,184 of NC_056725.1, read as the reverse complement.
TGGTCACAACTGGAGATGCAGATGGAGGTGCCAGTCAGATGACTGGATTCTAAAATCTTGAATGGCTCCTCCAATAGCATCATGCTTCAGAAAGCTGTTATTGAGAAGACTAACAGGGACGTGTCATCAGTCTCCTTGAATAATGGGGGAAACATAAGAAGAAAAAAGCTTAAATTGTCAAGGATTTTGTACTGCTGTACAAGCACTACTTGAAATAGTTTCAGCTTACTAGCCATGCGAGCTGAAGAGTCTTTGATTCCAGTCAGTGTGTGAACTGCACTGCTGAGAGTGTGAGGTAATTTTTTTGTGAGTTTTATTTTAGTTCTAGTCAGGAAAAGATCATGGAGCAGTTCTACGCATCAGAAAATCCTGTACTGTCAAAGCAGTTCACAGTTCACCTTAATGTGTGAAATGGTTTCATTATTTTATTTCTAAGCATGCTGTTAGTGAATCTTTTATATTATTAGGAATGTTTTATTGCACAGTATATTCTGCATCATGCAGTTAGTTTTATTTGGCATGTTAAAACTTTCATCCAGTTCTCCGGCATGACAGCAACATTATTTTTGCTTGTGTTTTATGGCATATACGCTTTGTATATCTCTTGAATATTAATTATCTAATATGTTTTAATTTCCCATTGTTTGATAGTGCTGCCGCTAACATGTAAATTAGTTGGGTACTACATTGTGTAAACTGCTAGCTTTAATACTATTTTACTTGGTTTCTGTTAAGAGGAAAATTGGAATTTCTTTGCAGTCTACATACCCATGAAACAGAATGGAACGCTAAAACAACACCAGTTAAGTAGTATGAGCTTGTTTACAATTGTTTCATCCTGTTACCCACAGACTAAAATCTGAAAGCAGATCTAAAAATACTTTTGAATGGAAGTAGAACAAGGCTTAATCCTTGTGCTGTTTCTATATAAATGTGTGTTTATCATAGCTTATCACAACTGTTTGAAACTTCAGATTATTTTCTTCCTCTTCCATTTGCTGAATAAACCATGGGAAAAGTGCTCTGCATTTTTAACTGAGCTTTTTCCCCTTGAATTTATGCAGTTTTATAAACCATTTAACTTCAGAATGTATTCTTTTAACTTGGAATGGTCTTCAGTTTACCTGAATTGTATTATAAACCCATAGCTGAAAAAATTACTCTCAACTTTCTTTTGTTTCATCCCTCTGTAACACGAGAGAACAAAGCATATCAAAAAGGACAGGTTAGAGAAACTGGTTAGTTAGAAAATTAATGATTTATTTAATTGATCAACCCAAGCTGTATTTGCAAGTATGAGTTAAATTTTGTATGAGGGTTTTAGAATATAAGGTTGCACCCCCAATTTATTTTTTATTAATATTTCTCATTTAGGGTATAGTGTCTGAAAATAACCACAAAATATTGTTAACAAAGTATACTGTGTGTTTTTCTGAATTTGCAATGAAAACAATGTGTGGTCCATTCTATAATAACAGAGTAAGCTGACTGCTATGCCACATACTTATGGTACTATTTTGGGACAGCCCAAAAGCCCAGGAAAATGTTAGATGGGTTTATGAATAGTTAATTGTACGAAGACTGGCAGCAAGTAAAAGTTAATGATTAATTTAATAGTGTTTTAATGTTGCATGGGTGTGCCCTGAAATTTGCCACTCAAACGTGTGCTGTAGTTTCATTTCCTTGATTTACTATATTACTATTTGTCAAGTGAAGGACTAATTTACTGCTAAACACAGACATTGACTTCATGTGGCTTCATGTGAGTGTGTAGTGTAGCAACAGAAGATGCATTTTACTGCCCTTTATCCTTATTTTATCGTTGCCCATGCATTAAATGGGTCAGATGCACTCTCTTAATGTCTTATGGTGTTCCAACATCATAACACATTTGGTGTAAATTTTTTGTAAATGTGGGAAAGTGAACTTAAATGTCTAATCAGAGGATTTCTCCCATTTGTATATTGTAAGCATATTAAAAGTTGTTGATAACTGTATATGTAAGTATATTGTCACATTTAATATAGAAAAGCAACACAGTAATGAACAAAGTATTGTGTTTATTAAAAGCAGAGGTCTATAAATTTTCTGTGTGATGGACAAAAATTACATGCTTTCCACCACTACAACTACACGACAATGTGTAAATGCTGTCAGATTATCTAAAGGTGATATGTTCAGAGCCTCCATCTCAGTGTTCTACTTCCTTAGATCTCACCCTCTATTTCTGTCATACACTTTCAAGACTGCGTCCCCCTCCCATCTGCAAATTCCTCGATCCACCACTGTTTCAGGACTCTTTCTTTTCCTAGTTAGTGGCATTTAACCTGCCTAATTACTGCCTCATAGTTTGCATTCTTTCATTCACATAATACACTTGCAATTTATATCAGCTACACTCCATGCTTTTTATAACTCTCCAGTAAGTCTCCATACAGACCACATGGCCCTTTACTTCATTAAATGTTCATTCCCTTGTCATTTGATTTCAGCAAATCCAGATTTTTGATTGCACCAAATAGCTGGATCTTAACTAAACAGGTCTGTTGTGGCTCAGGGGCTAGACTACTGTTTTTCCACCTGAAAGGCCACATGTCACCTCTTGTTATTGCCCCTGGCAGGGCACACACTTTTAAAAATGGGCATAGATGTAGATGGGGCCCTTATGTAGCCAAGTATCAACATACCCAGAACTGCAGTCCACCTCCACAGATCACTCAAACTTTAACCGTGGCTCATCTACATAGCATGGCACTCCATAGTTGTGCTAGAATGGTGGCCACTTGCCTTTTATGCCTACTCCCACTTTACTCTATACCAGCTTTTTATCCACTATTTGAAATTTTAAAATGTTTTATGGCTAGGCACCCAGATGGTCCCTTTGTCTAAACTGATGACTTCCAGGTGGCCATCCAGTCTGTTCTATTTATCCAGTTTGTCCTTTCTAGCCATATAGTTTTTTTTCACCACTGCCACTCATTGACATAAGCAACTGACCTCCTTTTAAACAAATAATTAGCTGCTGGTTTATATAATTCATCAGTTCTGGTTTAGCTCAGGGGCTATATCTCATAGCAATAACACTATTATTGATCAATATGTGTGTATATACCTTTAAGAAGCCATCCAAAGGCTTGCACAAGCATATAAATACTGACCACGTGCAAGCCTGACTGCCATTTTGTAGTTAGCTGTTGAGATATAAGCAGTATGTTTATAAGCTCTGTCTGTTAAGCAGTTTGTTCATATTTAATGATGCTGCTATCCATCCTGATGTGTTTGAATGTATTCAAGCATCTGAATGAGACCCCAAGCCTTCTTGTTATATGTATTAGAGACAAACAAGTGATATGGTGTCAGAAGAGGTTTGTCTAAAGGATATGGTGGCAGAACTGGCATATCTAAAAGGTAATGAAGTCAGTAGAAGCATACCAAAGGGGCAAGAGTTCAGAAACAGCTTGGCTAAAATGACTTAAGGCACTTGTTTAGATGCTGGTGGAATATAAAGGAGTGGATCATTCCTAAATATGCAAACTTCACAAAACAGTTCAGAAATGAATTTCAGGTATTAAAAACTTGCTCAGCACTATTTCTTTTCACATAACATGAAACAGAGCATTCAAAATAATTTCTGCATAAACTGATATGTATGATATTGATCAAAATATTCAAATCACTATGGAAAATGTTTGAAATAAAGTCTGAATTGCATAAAATGAATAAAATAAATCAAAATGACTGCACTTTTGCAAGGCATATGTATTTTCTTATTAAGCAAAGCTATCCCAGTTATCAGAAGTGTATAAAGTGTTTGTATGTTTGTGCAGTGTTATAGTAAAGCTATTTTGCAAAAGTACAGCCATTACAGGGCATATTTCGCAGAATACAGCCATTATAGAGCATATTTCACAAAGTACAGTATTTCGAAGAGTTTATTGTGCATTTGAATGCTGTTACAAGCTCACAGAACAGTTTGCTCATACATAATTACAAGGGCCATATTTTCAGTGTGTTTGTGTATACTTTGTGGCATGGCAGGTAGATTTCGGAAACCCAGTGCACATGTGTTTGACAGTAATATTGCTGAGGACTGGAGAGTGTTTGAGCAAGAATATGACATTTTCATACAGGCTGCATTTTCTGATAAAGATGACCATGCAAAGGCATTTATTCTACTTAATTTAGTTGGGTCAGAAGCCATTGAAAGGGAATGCTTATTTGTGTATGCACCTGCTATCTATACAGAAGAGGGGGAACCATCATATCGTTGTACCAGCTGAGTCAAGGGAGGACCCAGAGTGCTTAAAATGTAAATTTAGAGACATGTGTAACCCCCCAAACAATTGTTACTATGGAAAGGCACTTATTTTATACAAGGGATCAAAAGCCTGGTGAAACTTTGCAGCATATCTAACTGACCTGAGAAATAAGGCTAAAACATGCAGATATGGTGACTTAAGGGATGAGTTGATAAAGGACAGACTTGTGTGTGGTATTAAAGATGATGCTGTGAGAAAGATTTTGCTTCGTGACAGTGATTTAACTTTGAATAAGGCCATTGAGATTTGTCAGATATACAAGCTTACAGAAGAGCACACAAATATGCTTACAAATGAGAACAGCTCTAGAAGCCACAGTGATAAAGCTCGTGTTCATAGCATGCAGCACATTATTAAAAGAAACAGACCTAAGCACGTGGCAGCAACTGTAACCCCTGTAGCACTCACTGGTAAACCCCAGAACCTTTGTGCACATTTCAGACTTTGCACAGTCTCAGTGAAGCAAAAAAGCGAGTCAACAAACTCAAAACATGGGCCCCACCCACTTTCATTGCCAAAGTCGTAATTGTGGTGGAAGTCATGAATCTAAAAGAGAAAAGTGTTTAGCTTTTGGTCAACAATACCACAAATACAGTAAATAGATTAATTTCAAAAGATTTTGTAAATCAAAAGGGCCACATTCTTTTACTAAAAGGTAACATTTTAAGAAACAAGTTGATAAGTTAGACAGTAGCAATTCTACTGTTTATGTAGATGGTGTGTCAGTGCTTCATGAAATGGTCAATGCAATAGATTTAAGATCCAATAATGAAGTATTTTATACTGTTCGGATAAAAGGTAAACCCATACAGGTCATAGTTTATACAGGTTCCAAGTGCAATGTTATGTCTGCAGAAACATTTGCTAGAGTATATAAAGGTGAAAGGCTTGATTTGGCAAGGTGTGCGAAGCTTGATGCTTATGGAGGTGAAGAATTTCAAACTGATGGCTCAGTATGGCTTTCATGTTACTCTTCTGGAAGAAGCTACGACTTATTATTTTATGTGGTCAAGAGGCATGTCTACTCATTATTAGGGCTCAGAGACTGTCTGAAAATGGGACTGCATTAATTTAGTAAGGAAGTCCACCAAATTAGTTTAAAAGACCACTACTCCAATTTTGCCCAACACATTTTTTTCTACATATGCTGATCTTTTCCAGGACAAACTAGGCAAGTTTCCAGTTGTGTACTCCATGAAGTTAGACCCAGAGGTCAGTCCAGTTATCAGGCCAGCACATAAAGTTCCAATAACCATGCAGGACAAAGTCAAAGCCAAACTAGATAAAATGGTGTGACAAGGTGTGATTTGTCCAGTTGAAACTCCAGCTGAATGGGTATCATCCATGGTGGTAGCTCACAAGCAAAACTCAGATGACATCAGAATATGTATTGATTCATAAGATTTGAACAAAAAGACCTCCTTATCCAATGCGCACAGTCAAAGATGTCACTGCCTTGATGCCAAATGCCACAATTTTTTTCTGTCTTAGATGCAAAGAGTTCATTTTGTCAAATTCAGCTTGACAAAAAAATCCTCATTACTCACTACTTTTAGTACTCTGTTTGGCAGGTACAGATTTTTGAGAATGCCATTTGGAATAAATTCTGTAAGTGAAGTCTATCAATGTGCAATGGAGATATTTTTTTTCTGGGGATCCTTGTGTTATCATAGTAGATGACATACTAGTAGCAGGTCATGATGAAGCAGAACATGAACAAAACTCAGAAAATTTCTAGAAAGGACATGTCAAGTGAATCTTAAATTCAACCCACACAAATGCAAATTCAGACTAAAAGAAGTTACTTATGTTGGTCATTTATTTACAAGTACAGGCCTACAACCAGACCCTTCAAAGTGAACAGCCATTCTTAAAATGCCAGGTCCAGATAATGATCAAGCTTTGCAATGTTTTCTTGGCATGGTCAGCTACCTAGGCAAGTTCATTCCAGACTTGAGCCAGCTTTCAGCACCACTTAGAGCTGACACGTAAAGATGTATCCTGATCTTGGTTAGAGCAACACCAAAGAGCATTTGATGTCTTGAAACAGAGAATTTGAAGTCCACCCATGGCCAGCCTTAGGCATAGGCAAACTAGGCAACCTCCTAAGGCACCGTACAGGCCGACCTAGTAAAGGGCGCAGTTTGTGTTCATTTATTTATTTATTTTAATTAATTTACTTTTCTTATTATGTGAAAGCATAATAAGAAAAGTACACTAATTAAAATGGATAAATAAACCATAGGGTGTCGGAATCATAGGGTGATGGGGAGGAGCGAGTGCCCTCCCACTTTTATACCTGCAGTGTGATGAGGAGGCTTCCACTACCTTTAAGGAGAAATATATGTGTGTCATACGCACATTTGCCAACACTGATGTAAAGACATTTTATGGTGGTGCCTGGAAATTAAACAAGCACTTTGAGAGGGATAAATTCCGCGTGTATACGTGTGGCCATTTCATTTAAAAAGAAGGTAAGCAAGTGTATCCATGTGTGTGTGTGTGTGTGTGTGTGTGTGTGTGTGTGTGTGTGTGTGTGTGTGTGTGTGTGTGTGTGTGTGTGTGTGAATGCGTAGTTTAAACTAGGTTTCTGTATGCAAGAGAAAGTATGTGTGTGTGTGTGTGTGTGTGTGTGTGTGTGTGTGTGTGTGTGTGTGTGTGTGTGTGTGTGTGTGTGTGTGTATAGAATTTAATTTAACCGTTCGTTTGAATGAGAGATAAAGTGCGTGTGTTACTGTGAGTGAAAGTAGGTGTGTGTATGAGAGAGAAGGTGTGTGTCTGTGTGTTGTATGAGAGAGTAGGAGTGTGTGGAATTTAAACTGGTTTCTGTGTGAAAGAGAAGGTATGTGTGTGTTGCTTTGTGACTTTGTGTGAGAGTAGGTGTGTATGTGTGTGTTGCTATGTGAGAGAGAGCAGCTGCGTGTGTGTGCAACATTCCTCTCAACTGTCCTCAAATTTTGTAGTTCTGTGATTTACCACGTAGTCACCTAAAATAATGATTTTCATATATATATTTATACCTCTCAACTGTACAGATTTTTGTGGAATGTCCAGACTTTTGCCTCATATTTTTGGTCTATTACTCTTAAAATTGTGGTTTTCTGGCATATCGTTGGGGACTTAGGTCAGAAAACATTGACAGACATTCAGTTTTAGGCTTCATACCATTCAGAAAATTTGTTAGTGCAAAACCTTTTATGCTATTAACTTTTTAAACTTGTAAGAGCAATATTTAAAAATGTCCCCGTTTTTGGGCCTTTGTCCCCTGTTATTTGTGTCTTTGTCCAGATTTCTTGCGCTATGAGTTTGAGAGGTGTGTGTGTGTGTGTGTGTGTGTGTGTGTGTGTGTGTGTGTGTGTGTGTGTGTGTGTGTGTGTGTATATATGTATATATATATATATATATATATATATATATATATATATATATATATATATATATATATATATTTATATTGTTTAAAAGAGCAGCGTGTTTGCATTTACTTTGTTTGTTTTTTTATACAAGTTTACATTTTTCGAATACTGATATTAGTTGTATAATACCCAGGTTTTTTTGCAGGCCATTTTAATGTAAGAATGATCTTAAGCTAAGCAGTTTTATGTTAGTGTTTTTGTAGATAAAAAAAAAAATCAACTTTCTAAGTTAAAAAAGTGCAATATTTAAAATCTATCCCTACTTTTTCTACCATTGCATCTACATCATGTTAGGCTTTGTCCAGATGTCTTGCACTAAGAGGTTGAGAGGTATACATACCTCTCAAGTATCCAGACCTTTGCCTCATATTTTTGACCTATTCCTCATAAAATGTGTGCTTTCTTCTCGCAAATCAGTGAGGATTTAAATAACTAAATGTCATACATTTGATTTTCAGCCTTTATTTCCTTTAGAAAATGCATGCTAAGACAAATGCTGTTATTCTAGCAACTTTCTAAGTCTATAAGAACAATATTTATAATCTGCCCCTGTTTGGGGTCCTTTGCACCCCCCCCCATTATTTTAGGCTTTGTTCAGATTTCTTGTGCTAAGAGGTTGAGAGGTATGGATGCATGGTATGTAATGTCCTAGTTGCCAATTATTTGTTTCATTTTAAGTTGGGATAGTGGTCCTGCATTCTTTAGTGTGCCGTCCTTTGTTTAAGATGCTTAGTAACTATGAACTTGTCTGTTTCTCAGTAATTCTCTATTGCAGCATTACCTGTGTACCATTTTTTTCTTTAATACAATGTAGGCAATTAATTCTTCAAGGATAGCAAGCACTGAATTTGTAGATGGAAAAGTGAAATGTAATGTTCTTTGCCAGTAACAGCCTCTTCATTAGTTACAAATCTCTTTAATGTAGAATTATTCAGATGAATTTTACTTTTGCAGAGATTGTGCTTACTGACTGATACTGTTTGAGGAAGTTTGAGGGGCCTTTTATGGTTAAAATGTTCTGAAATGGGCAGTTTTGTCATTATTGGGTCATACATTTTGTTTCATTACTTACTGGAAAAATGTTCAAAACTACAAATTGAACACACTGTAACAAGTGTAAATGTTTTCAATGTGCAACTAGCTGTTTTTTGTTTATCAAATAGCACACTGTGATGTAGAATCTGAAAGCAGTGTTAGTAGCATAAGTGCCTTTGGTGCAGAAGGCTGTGGATTCTACTCCCACACCATGTAGATGGAGTGCTGATATGCAGTGCCTGTATGATTTTTGATTATTTGGTGCATTATAAGGGGGGATAGGGGTTCTACACTACTGAGTATGTCCTTTTGTATGAGATGCCTAGTGACTGTGAACTTAGGTTCATAGGTTCATAGGTTCATACTTGGCTATCTGCCCTAGGGCATTTATAAGCCTAGCCAGAGTATGTTTGGCTTTCGCCACCCATTTTAAATTAATTTTGCTGTGCCCTTTTTCGAGGTTAGTATACTGTGCCTCTGTCTAACAGTGACACAGAAGTGATACCTGGGGTAAACCTACGATCTCCCATCCACTCATCAAGATTCCTCTTGAAGAGAGTCAATGAGGGAATCTGCCTAACCTGAACTGGGATTTTATTCCAGAGTGAAGGGAGCCTCTGGGTTATGAATCTGTCCCTCCAGCATGTCCTATTTATTTCAGTGCTGAGGTTCAAGTCTCTCGAGCGTGTAGCTCGATGGGATTTGGATTTTTTGAGGTGCAGCATGTCCCTTAATTCCGGGTTGGACATGGCTTTATACATCAGGCACAGGTCGCCTCTGAGCAGGCGGTATGCCACTGAGTACAGCTGGAGTTTCTTTAACCGGGCAGCATATGGCATCTGTTTGAGCCCTTTGATCCTCTTGGTGAGGTACTTTTGGGGTCTTTCCAGTTGCTGCAGGTGTTTGGTAAGGTACATCCCAAAAGGGGCATTATACTCGATTATGGGCCTGATGAGGGATGAGTAAAGAGGCACGATGACCTCCCCTAATCTAGATGTGAATCCCTTCATGATTAGGTGGGCTATATAAAATGTTTTTCTAACCACTTTGGCCACGTGGTTGTCAAATGAGAGATTGCTATCAACTTGGGTCCACAGGTCCCTAATTACTTCTTCTGTACTTAATGGATTACCACCTATGTGGTAATTGGGGGCACTTTGTTTTTGCCAAAGGGGATGACTTTACACTTTTTGGCGTTTAGCTTGAGGCCATGGCTCTGGCACCAGTTGTCTGTTTCTATGAGGCCCTTTTGGAGGATGCTTGTGTCAGCTGGAGAGTCGATTATGGTGCCCAGTTTGCAGTCATCTGCGAACTTGGTCAGCCGCAGTCCTTCTGTGTTGGCCTGTACCTCCGAGAAATATATACCGAACAAGAGAGGTCCCAGGACTGAGCCTTGTGGGACGCCACTTGTAACTGGTTTGGAGTATGACATGGCTCCAGCAATTCTAACCATGTGGGTTCTGTCCTTGAGCCAGTTTGCAACCCATCTAGTGACATAGGGGTTTATATTTAAGCTGGTGAGCTTATCTATAATGCCCGAGTGGGGTATTGTATCGAAGGCTTTTGCGAGGTACAGGTAGGCTGTGTGGACCACCTTCCCTTCGTCAATGGACTTGGTGACTGTTTCAAAGAAGTCAACCAGGTTCAAGAGGCAGGATCTGCCCTTAACAAAGCCGAACTGGGAAGGATCCAGTGTCTGTAGGTCCGCAATATCTTTATTTATGAGGTCCATGATGATCCTTTCCATAGCTTTGCAGACCAAGCTAGTCAGGCTTATGGGGCAATAGTTTCCAGGGTCTGTTAAGGCACCACCTTTGTGGAGAGGGACCACTGTTGCTGTACGCCACTCTTTGGGTACATATCCTGTAGTAAGGCTGAGAATGAACAGTAGTTTTATGTTTGGGTTTAGCTCTTCTTGGAGTTCATGTAGGGCAGCCGGGACACCATCTGGTCCCATTGATGCTGTGTTTTTTGCTTTGGAGAGGGCGGCTCTTACCTGAGCATCTGAGATGTCAGGGGGGCAGCACTCTGCTGGGATAGATATTTGCCCTTTTGGTGGGGAGTGGGGGGAGAAGTTTGCGCTGAACCTGTCAGCTAGGATGTTGGCAATGTCTGTGGGTTCGGTGTATTTATTGTCATTTTGGACTAATTTTGTGCATATCTGGGAATTCCCACTCAGGTTCCTAACATAACTAAAGAAAGCCTTGTGATTATCCTTAGTGTCCTGTGCAATTTTTCTCTTGAAGCTGGCCTTAGATGATTTTATGAGTGCCCTTAGTTTTTTCTAATACTGATCTGAGATGCCTTCCCTTTTTGGGATTTTGCTTTATCATGTAGTAGCTTCCTCTTTCTATTGTATAGTTTGTTTATGGCTGGGGTCCACCAGACAGGACGTCTACCTTTGGAGGATTGGGTCTTGGTTTTATTTGGGATTGCATGATCCATGCATTCTTGAAGGTGGTCATAGAATGCATTTATAAAGGATTCTGCGGTCTAGGCCGTATTTTCCACAGGCCCAGGGGCTTTGAAGGATTCCACCTCAGTTTTGAGGAGTATGACATTTGCTTTAGAGAAGTTTTTCACTGTGGTTTTCTGGGCAGGGGGTGGGGTCGGGATGTGAATATCCAGAGTGATCAGTTTATGGTCTGATCTTACCAGTGAGGGATACACTTCTGGTCTGGAGCATAGAGTCCCCATGTTGGTGATGATCAGGTCCAGTATATTTTCCCCTCTTGTGGGAGTGGTAACAAGTTGTTCCATAGCATTTGAGTTTATGAATTCTAGGAACCTTTGGGCTAGGGTGTTGGAGCTAGAGTAATGCTCCCAGTCTATGTTTGGGTAGTTGAAGTCGCCCAATATAATGGGGTTTGGAGAGACCTTCATATTTTCCAGTGTTCTCAGGAAGACCAAGTGGGGTTCCTGGGTTTGGGAGGGTGGTCTGTAGCAGGCTATAAACTGGAAGGCAGTTTTACCCACTGTTAGTTGCACATGGATAGTCTCTGATGCTTCGTGCTTTGCCACCAACCTGGAGGTGTGGGTATCTTTGATGAATATTGATACTCCCCCTCCTTTTGTGGTTCGGTCCAAGTTTTGGGGCCGAAAAGCATGGTATGAGGTATAACCTGGTAGTGCTGGGGTGCTCTCGGGAGCCCTGAACCAGGTTTCTGTTACTGCACAGATATCGATGTTCTCCATGCTAAGGAGAGTTTCAAGTGCATGCATCTTGAGGTTTAGACTTCTGGCATTTTGTAGCATTACTCTTAGTTTCTTATCCCTTGTGATACCTATGGAGGTGGGTTTGTCTTTTGAACCTTGCCTAAAAAAGGCACTATGGGGGTAGCAAGAGCCTTTGCCAATATCCGAAAGCCCAGGGGTGACAGGTGCAAGCTGTCCCTAGCGAAGCATCGTGGCTTGTCGAGCATATCATCCCAGGCTGCCAGGCATTGGATCCCCTTTGAATGACACCAGTACTTAAGCCAATTGTTGAAATTGATCATCTTGTCTTCATATTGCGGCATCATTCTTGGTGAGGGTAAGATGCTACTCAAGGTCAGGTTCATACCGGCCTGGGCTACATGCTCAGAGAGCTCCTCTATATCTCTTTTCATGTAGTCCAGGGAGTTACGTCTCAGGTCATTCACACCAGCATGGACAATGACTGAGTCATATTTGTACTTGCCTTGGAGTGACCTGAGTGCTTTTGTTATGTGGCAGATCCTAGCGCCTGACAGGCTGCTCACTGTGACCATCTCCTTGTTCAGCCTGGTGAGCGGGATGTCAGTGTGCCTGACGATAGAGTCACCTCTTACAAGTGTTTCAGGTGTGCTGTTTAGCTTTAAGGGCTGTGACTGTTCGGCACACTGGCTTTGTGAGATATATGTTGCACGTGTTTTGTTTTGGGGTAGCGGTTGCTTGGGTGTCTGCTTTGGAGGTCTCTGCTGCTTAGGCAGATTTTTATTTAGAGCCTCCGAGTATGTTTTTGTGTGATTATGTGTTTGGTTTGCTGTCGTGGTAGGTCTATGTGAGACTGGAATTGAAGTGAGTGTGGTTTCCTTCTCCTCCTGACTGGTTATGCCACTGAGTTGAGAGAGCTTAGCCTCCAGTTTGGCTATATGGTTGCATCTCTCACATGTGTTGGAATTTGTTGGGAGGAGGAGAGGGTTGTCTGTGTACATGAGGCAGTTGTAATATTGCCTCAAGATTCCCAGGTTCACCAGCTGGACCGGAGAGGAGATTGACTACTGACCTTTGGACATGCTAGAATAATATTGGGAATTCCTTTATAATTGAAAACAAGGGCCAATGGGGAGTGAGGGTGTAGTGCTTTTAATTTTTAGTGCTGACTTATATAATTGCTTTAGTGAGCAAGTGCTAGGTAACTTAAGTGCAATGTGTTACAGGTAACTTAAATGCAAAAATGACAAACAGTAACTTTCTTTCAAGTGAAACAAGGAAATAAGTACAGTAAGCAATGCAGATATCACTAGGGATCCACAGAAGTGCTGAGAAGCTGCGTTTTAGGTGGAATTAGCGTTCCAGGGAAATAACAAGCAAACAAACAACAAGCATACAAACAAACCTAGATTCAGCAGGCCTGAATCTAGTCTATGCTACAGCAAACAAGCTGTACCAATTTCAGTAAGAAACAGTTCAAATATGCAGGCACTATAAACTTTTAACCAGAAATTCCCAGCTCAGAAGGGCAGAGTCCAGCCTCTCCCCCCACAACAGTGCAGACCACGAACCTTCTTAATGTAAAATAACTGTCCTGAAGCCCAAGTGCATAAACCAGAACTAATACACTTTAGGAATAACAGACACTGAGCTCTCAATCAGCAGTTCCCAACTTAGAAGGATGAAAGCTACCTGTCCTGCCACCACAGTGCATGCCACAAACCTTCCTAATGTAAAACAACTGGTCTGAAGCCCAAGTGCTTAATGCAAAAGACTTAGAATGATAGCTACACGTTAATCAAGTTACTACCAAGCAGTAATAAATACAATTGCATACTTTAAAGAATGCCTGGATTTGTGCCCAAGTTATACAAACAAAGCTAGATTCAGCAGGCCTGGATCTAGTCTATGCTACAGCAAACAAGATGTACCAATTTCAGTAAGAAGCAGTTCAGATATGCATGCACTGTAAGCCTTTAACCAGAAATTCCCAGCTCAGAAGGGCAGAGTCCAGCCTCTCCTCCCACAAGAGTGCAGACCACGAACCCTCTTATTGTAAATTAACTGGCCTGAAAGCCCAAGTGCTTAAACCAGAATTAATACACTTTTAGAATAACAGACACTGAGCCCTCAATCAGCAGTTCCCAACTTAGAAGGATGTAAGCTACTTGTTTTGCCACTACAGTGCAGACCACAAACCCTCTCAATGTAAAACAACTGTCCTGAAGCCCAAGTGTTGAAGCTAAAAGGCTTAGAATGATTTACACCAAGCAGTAATAAATGCAACTGAGTACTTTTAAGATGACGCAAAAGCAAATTAAAGTAGGAAGAAACACAAGTACAGTAAAAGCAGATGAATTTTTTTTTTTTTTAGTCATTTCCTACTGCAATATTACAAACTTACCAATTTTTTAATGTAATATAGGCAATTAATTTTTCAAGGGCAGCAGGCACTAAATTTGTAGATAACATTGATATGTAAAGTTGTTTCTAAATCCGCGGTGGTGCAGCGGTAGCTTTGTTGCCTCACAGCAAGAGGTTCTCCCGTTTGATTCTTGGCTGGAGTGCTGGGAATGCCTTCTGTGTGGAGTCTACATGTCCTCCCTGCGATTGGGTGGGCGTTCGAAAGACATGCGTAAATGGGCATGCCTTTGTTGAAGGTTGAACGTCGAGCTGGCACCTCGGCATTCGTGAAAATCTACTGTCAATCATTAGCAGACTGGAGTTCCGCTGTGGCAACCCCTAACCGGGAAAAGCCGAAAGACAAAAAAAATCGATATGTAAAGTTGTTTGCCAGTAGCAACCTCTTCATTAGTTACAGATTTCTTTAATGTGGAATTCAGATGATTTTACTTCTGCAGAGATTGTGCATGTGGAATAATATTGGTGGATTGTAATGATAGAAGTCTTGAGTGGCCTTTTATTGTTGAAATTTTCTGGAATGGGTAGTTATTGGTTTATACATTTTGTTTCATTGCTTATTAAAAGAATGTTTAAAACTACAAATTTAAAACACATTCAAAAAAGTGGTGCTGTATTACACAAGGAATATAATTCAATATAATTCAGTACAATCAAGAAAGTGAATTAAAGAATAAATACACATATGCATGGCCCTAAAAAATGTGTGCAAGGAGTCTGTTTTGAAAACAGCCCAAAGGAAAACTTAATTCTCCACCAACCAGATGCATTTCTATGAATGTTGGTTTTCATGCCGTTTCAATGAATGTGAGTCTTGCCATTTCAATGAATGTGAGTTTCAAGGGCAGAGAAGTTTACTGCTCATGCTAAGTCTGTTTTCATTGTGAGACTGTATTGTTTGTTTAGCAAATGGCCATCTGTGTTTGTGCTACTTTATTTCAATATCTGAAATCATTGTAGAGGCAAATAGAACAGTATGCATGGTAACTGGTGCAATAACCAAATAATGGAACACTGGAATGGCTGAGGAGGGGGCTGCTGCTGGGGGTTGCTCTGGGGTGGCAGTCTATTACCTTCCCTAGGACTCTACTTGATCATGATCTGGCTCTGGTATTTCAAGTAGAAAATGCATATGCAAAGGTAGCTACATTCAAGGTATCTTTTTCTTCCTAAGTATTTAAATAATTTAAGAAAATGACTGGAATGCCTTTCTTGGGGAATGACCCAGTGTGTGTGGCTCAAATAGGGGTGTTCCATGTGTGGTATGGGCGGGGCTTAAGGGGCACTGGAGCACTACTTCGCCTAGGGCGCCATTTCGGCTAAGGCCGGCCGTGAGTCCACCAACACTCAGATACTATGATGTTCACAAGCCAGTTATACTTTCATGTAATGCTTCAAAATTTGGTCTTGGTGCAGTCATTCTACAAGAGGATCGACCTGTTGCCTATGCATCGAGAACTCTTACCAAACTGAGATGCAGTATGCCCAGATCAAGAAAGAGCTTTTGGCAATTGTGTTTGCATGTTCAAAGTTCCATAATTATGATTATGGCAGACCTATCCATGGGTTAATAGGTGCATAGGTGTGTACTAGGCTAATAGCCCTGGAGCCTTTACAGCCCTAGCCCAAAGGATTACCCTGGCATCGTACCACCCGACCTTAGTTCACAGTGCCTCTGTTGAGTAGAGCCACTGCAGTGACCCTGGGGTGAATTTTCTATTTCCCATCCACTCATCAAGATTTCTCTTGAAGAGGGCCAGTGAGGTGCTCTGCTTGACATATATGGGAAGTCTATTCTATAGCATGGGCAGTCTCTTGGTTATGAAACTGTCCCTCCAGCATGTTCTGTTGGTTGTGGTAATGAGGTTGAGGTCTCTAGAGCATGTGGTATGGAGGGATTGGGATTTCTTTAGATGTAGCATTTCTAACAGAGCTGGGGCAAACATGGCTTTGTAAGTCAAGCAGAGATCCCCTCTAAGTAGGCGATATGAGACAGAGAATAGTTGGAGTGTTTTGAGTATGTCCATATAGGACAAGTGTTTAAGGCCTAAGATCCTCTTTGGAGGTACTTTTGCAGCCTCTCCAGTTGTTGCAGGTATCTAGTAAGGTACATGCCAAATAGGTCAGTGTACTTGATGACTGGCCTAATGAGGGATAAGTAGAGGGAGACAATGACCTCTTTCTTCCTGGATGCAAAACCCTTAGTAATGAGATGTGCCACATAGAAGGACTTTCTGACCACAGTGACAATGTGGTGGTCAAAAGAGAGGTTGCTGTCAGCCTGTGTTGTCAGATCTCTTATAACACCTTCTGTGTTCAGTGGACTACCATCGATGTGTTAATTCAAGGGAACTGGGTTCTTCCCAAGGGGGATGATGACACATTTTTTGGCATTAAGCTTAAGGCCATGGTTCTCATACCAGTCGTTGGTCTCAGTGAGGCCTTTCTGTAGGATGTCAACATCACTTGGAGAGTTAATAATAGCTGAAACCAATGTAAAACATGAAGCAATTTAATACTCCAAATGTGCAAAAATACAAAGCTTTCAGGTAACACGTACCCTTCCTCAGTCTTCCCATGCCTAAATGTAAATAAACACTCAACTGGTAAAGTATTAGTTAGATTTTCATCTAGAAGTAATATATGCCAATATTTCCTCACAAGATCTCTAAAATATTTTGTATTATTTCCAAAATTCATAACTAGCCTAAGAGGTCCCTCTGCCACCTATAAGAAGACTGAGCACCTGGTGACTGTACCTGCGTAGAACTTTGTTTCTTGAATATTTATTTTTCAACCATCAGCAGGTACTAGAAATCCTATACCATATAATCATGCCATCAGACTGAAGTTTTCTCTTTTTAAAGTTTTCCTCAAGTTTCCACGAGTTAAAATAACTCCTGAATCAAAAAAAGCATTCTGTCAATACAATGCCTCAAAAAAAACTGAAACTAAAGAACGCTAGTATCCACGGATGTCTAAACATGCTCGGTGTCCTCACATATAATCCAGAGCTCCTAGAATAGTGTAACACAAAATTCAACTATCTCCAAACAATAATATGGAAAAAACTTCACTTGGAAAACCATACGTTTGGATGATAAAATCTGCATTTAATGTGTACAAAGTTAAGCGCTTTCACTAACACCACCATGAGCTTCATCAAAACAATTTCCAATTTAATACAAATGGTTTAAGTACTTTGTTTGGCGCCAAAAAGTTTTTTTACATATCAATTTGTTGCTTAAAGTGACACATCGCTTTTACCAGATGTCACTATAAACAGATATCCCCCGATATACAATAAATATTGACAACCAAACTATTAACTCACAATAATATATTCATCCAACAGTATATATAAAACACTATATGTATAAAATAATCTGAACTACGTACTAACGAATGAAGATAAAAACAAATGATCTCAGTAATACATGAATTCCTCATACTAATATGTAAATTTTAATGAAATAGTTAATAAATATAAATCTGTTAAACTAACTGAAAGTGTACATGTAAATATAAAATAAATAAAATAGTGCCTGTCCACTAATAAACACTATTTAATGATGTATTCAAAAAACTATAATTAATTACTTACTAGTGGATATGTCGATATTTCCTATGTGCAACTACCTATACCTTTCTTCAGGGATTGTTAAAATACTTAATAATTAATTAATTGATTAATTAATTAATAGGGGTTTGATAGATATATGGTTATTCAGTCCCGGAGGTGGCGAGGCATCTGTGAATATTTGCCACCATACTTCATTATAAGCTAAGAATGCTTTAATGTTGCCTCCCCTAGGGTCCAATGCTACATTTTCCAAGATTGCAAATTTAAAAACATGTTCAGCCTCATATTTCTCCACATGCCTATATAGGGCATTATTAACATCTTTCTTCCTGATACTATATAGGTGTGCATATATATGTTTTTTAAAATTCCTTTTGGTCTTCCCTATGTAGTATCCCGGGCATACCCCACATTTAGCTAGATAGATGACAAATTTAGAATTACAGTTGCCCTGTTTAAATCTCAATCTAGTTCTATTAATATTGACCAACACTAATTCTTTATCCTCATTTATGACATGACATTGACTAATGGCACCACATTTGGTGGTATGCTTCTTGTTATTGTCTAGGCCTTTATATCTTATTCCTCTTTCTAAATACGTCTTAATATTTATACACATTTTGTGTGCAAAAGTTGGTTTAGAGCCCAATAATTCTATCATATCTTGGTCCACCATCAAAACATTCCAATTATTTGTTAAAATGTCCTTTACTTTGTTAGTATATGAGCCATATTCTAATACACATGCTCTATTATACGCCCCTTTTGTTTTGATATAGGTGGATTCTGACCTATTTATATTGATGTTATCTCCTCTACTATTTGCTCCTAATAATGAAGTGTATTTATTCCCCCTCTCCTTAATAACATATTTTCTCACATCTTTCATCATATTCCTGTCATAACCCCTTTCTCTAAACAATTCTGTAATGTAATCAATTTCTTCAATCATTTCATTATAATCCAAAGTCATCCTTATGGCCCTTATGCACTGACCTTTAAATATGTTGTGCTTTAGTTTTTTTGGATGGTTACTAGTGTATTCCAAATAACCATTTGAAAATGTACTTTTTCTGTGTATTTTAGACTTAAAGCATTTATCACCATTAGATATATATGTATCTAGGTAAGCAACTCCTTCATAACTACTAGTAGCAGTAAACTTGAGAAACTCACTGCTGTTATTTAAATATTCCAAAAACTGATTAATTAATTATTAAGTATTTTAACAATCCCTGAAGAAAGGTATAGGTAGTTGCACATAGGAAATATCGACATATCCACTAGTAAGTAATTAATTATAGTTTTTTGAATACATCATTAAATAGTGTTTATTAGTGGACAGGCACTATTTTATTTATTTTTTATTTACATGTACACTTTCAGTTAGTTTAACAAATTTATATTTATTAACTATTTTATTATAATTTACATATTAGTATGAGGAATTCATGTATTACTGAGATCATTTGTTTTTATCTTCATTCGTTAGTACGTAGTTCAGATTATTTTATACATATAGTGTTTTATATATACTGTTGGATAAATATATTATTGTGAGTGAATAGTTTGGTTGTCAATATTTATTGTATATCGGGGGCTATCTGTTTATAGTGACATCTGGTAAAAGCGATGTGTCACTTTAAACAACAAATTGACATGTAAAAAAACTTTTTGGTGCCAAACAGTATTTAAACCATTTGTATTAAATTGGAAATTGTTCTGATGACGCTCACGGTGGTGTGAGTGAAAGTGCTTAACTTTGTACACATTAAATGCTGATTTTATCATCCAAACGTATGGTTTTCCAAGTGAAGTTTTTTCCATATTATTGTTTGGAGAGAGTTGTATTCTGTGTTATGCTATTCTAGGAGCTCTGGATTATATGTGAGGACACCGAGCGTGCTTAGACATCCGTGGATACTAGCGTTCTTAAGTTCCAGTTTTTTTTAGAAGTTAAAATAAAAAGGCACATTGCAGTAAGTTCAAATTCCTGTATTCTTCGACATTTTCAATATACCGCTCCATCTTTTTCCTCAACACTGGTGTCATTGTTCTCTTCCTTTGAGATGCAAAACCAGTAGTCTGTCTCAAAAACGTAGGTTCCAGCAACTTACTCCAGTCTTTGTGTTTGAGATCAGTATCATTTCCATGAGATAATGATACATTTCTTCACCAAAAGTAATAATATAAAAAAGCTGTCACATATAAAGGCATACGAATTACCTTAGCCTGAAAATTCAGCTCTATGCCTGGGACTCACAGCTTTTGACATCAATCCTTGACTTCCTTCACAAACTGTGTGGCAGCATTATATCTCTAAAAACAACCCACTGAGGTGAAAAATGTCTTATGTACCCTGTTGGATAGGAAGAATTCTAAAGCGGAATTTTCGCAAACCATTTGAGTAATGAATCTCAGGGTAACTATAAACCTTAACAGGACAACCTCCTCCAAGTCTGACTAATAATGCAATGTGAGCCAACTAACTTAACAAAAGGATTGTACAATAAAAAGCACACTGAAAATAAAATTGTCATATTATTTAACTTTGTTGGAGTTTAACAAGTAACAGAAAAAATGGCTTAATTTTTATGTTGTTTTAAAGGTTTATAGATCCTGAGAACAAAATATGACTTGAGAAACAGTAAAAAGTAAAAAAAAAAGGCACGGGAAGTGGTTCACAGAAACGTACTCTCCTTTAATTAAAAAAACAAGGAATATAAAAACAAACAGCAATGGCACAATACAGCAGGCAACAAATAAAATCCCCACAATAAGCACTTTCAGTCCACATTATGAAACTTTATCAGATAGACAACCATAATAGTCAACGTCTTAAATATTATCTTCTAACCAATTATGTCCTTAAAAGAAATGAGTCCCTAAGAAATAATCCAAGCATAAAGACATCTGAACACCAATCAGCAAGTAAATGTCCAACACACCCCTACTATTTTAACCAATCTCTTGTTGCCTGAACTGAACCAGTCACATAAAGGGAGTGAAAAAGGAAGATAATAGTACACCAATAACTGGCCAGTCAAGAAACAGCCACTCCTATAAGGTAAATTGTCCTCTTGTCCAATTAAAATGAAGTTCCAGTTCCAGTTAAGAAAACTATATCATAGAAATAATATGTAACAAAAATAAGATTCTGTTCATGAATTATAACCAGTCATTTATCTATCTATCTATCTATCTATCTATCTATCTATCTATCTATCTATCTATCTATCAATCTATCTATCTATCTAAAATAAAACAAAAAGTAAATGAAAGCATGTATAAATGCAAAATATGAGCACATCAATAAACTATCTCAGCATCAATTTATATATTAAGATGTTAGAGATCGAAATAAAGACTGTTTGCATTAGCAGATATCTGCCAAAGCAGTTCCTGTCTCTCTAGTAATATATTCCATGGACCACCTCTCGAGTCTTGCATAAGTTGTTGAAAAATGCAGAATGTAAATAGGTGGTCAGAATACATTTGAATGTGTTTGACTAGGGCATTTGTTTCTGTTCATCTGTATGTCATGTAAGTGTTCATAAATCCTGTTTTTTAGTCTGCGTTCAGTTTTACCAGTATGCAACATGCAGCATAAACTACCCCTTTGGAAAGACAATTGAATCAGCCATTAATTTTGATCAGCATGTTATTTAATCTATGTTGCTCACACATTAAAATTTCAGAACAATAATTAGAGTGGCCGCATTTCTTCATCCCCATATTTTGGA
This sequence comes from Protopterus annectens, assembly GCF_019279795.1. Lineage (NCBI taxonomy): Eukaryota > Metazoa > Chordata > Ceratodontiformes > Protopteridae > Protopterus > Protopterus annectens. The sequence goes on along the minus strand of NC_056725.1, from coordinate 999,552,490 downwards.
CATTATGTGATACCCTGGATTCATGAATGCTCTTAAAGTTTTTTCTCCCTCTTAAAAATGACAGATGGTCTAATACTTAATTTCTCCCAGAATGCACCATCCTATATCAGGAGTTGCCAATTCTTTTCTAGAATATTTTCTATTATCAAACCATCAGATGAAAAAGCAGTAATGAATGTATTAATGCAGTCATAGCTTTGTCACCTTGTCATCTGGGAATACATAAATTCTCAATGGTGCCAGCAGTATTAATCTGTGAGATGTTTGTAGATTTGAGGGGTGGTACATGGAATGTGTTACTACAAAGACAGGAACTGCTTTGTCAGTTATGAACTAATGCAAACAGTTACCCGGGCTTGGATAACTTCATTTCATTCTCTAGCATCTTGAAATATAAATCAATGCATAGATGTGCACGTATTTTGCATTTATGCATATTTTCATTTACTTTTTATTTAATATATATATATATATATATATATATATATATATATATATATATATATATATAATCTCATATTCACTACATGGTATTTCTACGGTATAGTTTTCTTAACCAGAATGGAACTTCATTTTGATTGGACAAGCAGACATTTTACCTTATAGGATTGGCTGTTTTTTAGCTGGCAAGTTATTGCTGTACAACTATCTTCTTATTTCAGTCCCTGTAGATGACAAACAATTGGTTAAAATAGTAGATGCGTGTTGGACGGTTACTTGCTGATTGGTGTTCAAATGTCCTTAATGATTGGATTATTCCTTGGGGGTTCATTTCATTTAAAGATATGATTGTTTAGAAGGTAATATTTAAGACTGTGACTATTATGGTTGTTTATCTGATTAAGTTTCATAATATGGGATGAAAGTGGTTATTCTGGGGATTTTTTTTCATTGCTTATTGTATTGCGTCATTGCTGTTTGTTTTTATATGCCTTTATTTTTTTTTATTAAAGGAGAGTATGTTTCAGTGAACTGCTTCCAGTGCTGTGTTTTTTACTTTTTACTGTTTCTCCAGTTTAGTTTGTGTTTGTTTGCTTTTTTTGTTGTAATGGGTGTTTTCATGAACATGGCAACTGGGACACCAAGCGGATCTCACTCTCAGAATTTGTTTTCCGAGTATGAGTCACAAGATTTACATCAGATGGTTGGTAATTTAACTTTACTCATCCAACAAGTGAGTCAATGAGTAGATCAACTTACTTTCAGCCAGCTAAGCAATTCCTACCTGCAAGTTCCACAAGATTTGCAGCATAACCCCCATTGTGCAGGTACTAATGGGTCCAATTTACTGTACCTATTATGGATGTTGAACAGAGAGTCTTGGATACTGGTAGTTCTAGTACCACTTTGCTCCATACTCAGTCACTGAGATTACATGAATGGCTTCAAGCATATGTTTGGAATAACATCCATCATAATACAAATTCCTCCCATATGGAAGACTGTCTGACTGAACTGGAGTTCAAACTTTTGAAGGTCAAGAAATTGCACTCAGATAATGCTTATTTCCATGAATCTCTGAGGAATAAAATGGTGCCTAAAGGACTTGGTATCGTCCAATATCCTACTGGATTGATCCCTGGTTTTCCTTTACACAGTGGTCTAATTTCCCTCTTTGGGAAACATGGTTATGAATACATGAAGCTCATTAATGAATTGCCCATAGACATTGATTCATTGAATAATTCTATTATTCAGGATTCACAGTTTCAATCTTTTAAATATGAACATTTAAGAATCTTTAAGAGTATTGACGAACAAATCATTAGTATTAGGGGCTGAAAACTGAAAAATCTCAAATGGAACAGACAAGGTTATATGGACAATAAAGCTTACCCAACCCCACCATCATTGCAAATGTGGGGGACAGGGAAGGGCCCTACATCATTCCAGACTGATCAGATTCCTGAATCTCATAATTTGGAACAGAATGGTATTGTCGAGAATGAAGACTTTTTTTTAGTGGAAGCACCTGAGGTGAGGAGATTGGAAAGAATCAGGAATTGGAATAATAAGATGGACAATCATTTAAATCAAGGAACGGGCAGAAACAATTTCATGAATGTAGGCAGGAATACCTGGAACAACCAACCCCTCTCCAAGGAGGATACAAGAAACATTGAAATTCTTGCAACAAGTAATAACATCAAGCCATGACAGGAAAAACTATTTTCTTTTCCCAACATGAAATGTGATTAGAAATAAATCACAAGTTTTTTTTTGATTTACAATTTCTCCTTCTTTAAAAGCAGACAGCCATTATTGTGATATGTTGGCATGGAGACCTTCCGTTGTACCTTCCAAACACATGGACATGGCAAAAACGTTACTGGATTTGAAATGCTTTCTTCACAAACTGAATTTCAAACTTTTGTTCCAGGACATGGAGGTTGCCATGGATCCCCTTAGACTGTTTAGTACATTTAATCCCCCAATAAATTCCATCTTACAACATTTTGAGAAAGTTTGTGAATTTGACATTTGGAATTTGGAAAAAATGAATAGACACAAGAAAATAAAGCGTCAGTCAAATTTATCTATGAGGGACGTACGTTTGTTACAAGAAATTTAAAAAAAGCATCAGGTATGCATTATGCAGCCAGATAAAGGTGGCAGACTGGTGTTTATGAACATCAATGATTATAACAAAAGGCTGACTTTGTTATTACAAACAAACACTTAAGAAAAGGTATCTAGGAGTGAATGTAATATTGCTTATGCTAAAATTAGGAACAACTTGAAGGACTTGTTTATCGATCAGTCTATAACAATTAAGGAATTTAATTTTTTGAATGTCCCCCATCCAAGACTTCCTTTCACTTTTGGAATTCCAAAAATACATAAATCACTGGATTAACCCCCCCCATGTACCCCATAGTAGATTATACAGATACCATTATTCACCTTCTTGCCAAGTTCTTACACATCAAATTGAACCACCTGGTGACCTGTAAGAGTCACTTATGTCGTGACTCCTGAGAATTTTTGAGCCAAATTAACAGTTTGCATTTTAAAGAATCCTATTGGTTTATTACAATTGATGTTCAGGATTTATATTCTGTTATCCCACAAGAAGTCAGAATGGAATGGTTTCATGATTTCTTATATGAGAATATGATACGTCAGGACTTGGTGAATACATACAGAATCTTACTTGATATGGTGCTCAAGAATAATTTAATCAAGTTTAATGATGACTTATATTTACAAAATACAGGAGTGGCTATGGAGGCTGCATGTGGAGGATTGTTTGCAAATATCATAATGGTCCAGTGGGAAAGGAAATACTTATTCTGTTCTGATTATTATAAATATTGTGCCTTCTATACTCATTATTTAGATGACATCTTTATACTCTGGGAGGGTGGTGTAGATGATGTTGTTTCCTTTTTGGATTATATGAATCAGACTACTGAATTCCTGAAATTCACTTTTATGAATAACAAGATCAGTATTGCCTGTCTGTACATTTGGCTACAGAATGGTGTTGAGAATCAAAGGTTCACAGACAAAATGTATAGAAAAGAGACCTCTTCTAACAGTTGTTTGTATTATGGTAGTATTCACCCCTTGTCTCAAAAGAGGGAGGTAGTTAAAGGCCATTTGTACGGGCAGCCAGAATGAATACAACTGAGGAGGAGTTCTGGGATGAATGTCTTTTATTAAAAGTATGTTTCTAAAATGAGGCTATCCTGGTAAACTTATAGACAGTTTAATGGTGGTGGTTATGAATAAATGAGAAAAAGGGCATTTTTCTCTGATACTGGGAAGTTCAATATCAACGAACATCTCCCAGATTAATACTGCTGGCACCATTGAGAATTGTATATATTCCCACACAAGGTGACAAAGCTATGATTGTATTAATGCCTTCATTACTACTTTTTCGTCTGATGGTTTGACAATAAAAAAATATTTTAGAAAAGAATTGGAAACTCCTGATGTCCAAAATCTGGGGATGAAGAAATGTGGCCACTCTAATTATTGCTCTAAAAATTTAGTGTGTGAGTAACTTAGATTAAATAACATGTGGATCAAAATTAATGTCCACTTCAATTGCCATTCCAAAGGGGTAGTTTATGCTGCATGTTGCATGAACTGTCCCACCTTCTATATCAGTAAAACTGAACACAGATGAAAAGACAGGATTTATGAAACTTACATGGCAAATGGATGAACAAAGAGACAAATGCTCTATTCAAACACATTCATATCTTTTCTGACCACCTATTTAGATTCTGCCTTCTTCAACAACTTATTCAAGATTTAAGGGGTGGTCCTTGGAATGTGTTATTAGAGAGACAGGAACTGCTTTGGCAGTTACATATGAATACAAACCATCTTTATTTCCATCTCTAGCATCTTGAAATATAAATTGATGCAGAGATTGTTTATTGACGTGGACATATTTTGTATTTTTACATATTTTCATTAACTTTTTATTTCATTTCTATATACATAGATAATACACTGGTTATAATTCATGAACAGAATCTTATTTTTATTACGTAGTATTTCTACGATACCATTTTCTTAACTGGAAGTGGAACTTCATTTTGATTGGACAAGAGGACATTTTACCTTATAGGACTGGCTGTTTGTTGGCTGGCAAGTTATTGGTGTATTACTACCTTCCTTTTTCAGTCCCTGTATGTGACTGGTTCACTTCAGGTGACAACAGAGTGGTAAAAACAGTAGGGGTGTGTTGGACATTTACCTGCTGATTGGTGTTGAAATGTCTTTAATGATTGGATTATTACTTGGGGGCTCATTTTATTTGCAGACATGATTGATTAGAAGGTAATATTTAAGACTGTGACTATTATGGTTGTTTATCTGATGAAGTTTCGTAATACAGGACAGAAGCACTTATTGTGGTGATTTCATTCATTGCTTATTGTATTGTGTCATTGTCATATGTTCCTATATTCTTTCATTTTTTTTATTAAACAAGAGTGCGTTTCCATAAACCACTTCCTGTGCAGTGTTTTTTACTTTCTACTGTTTCTCCAGTTTAGATTTTGTTTGTTTTTTTGCAGAAAAACATGACTTAATAAGTGGTGCCTTATGTTCTGCATATAGCCAGAAAGTCAGTCATTGACCAAAGTAACTTAACCCTAATGAGTACCCCACTACTGCAAGGCTAGGAAATAAAACTAATCATACATTATTAAAGCCTGTGTATTATCTGAAAGAGACTGAGGTGCACAAATCATCTTTCCATCTAACCATATGTGTGTTATATCATATGCAGACATCATTATGAGAGGTAAACTAAAGGTCTTGTCAGACATACTGCAGGGTACATATGGAATGTTGTAAGATATCATCAACTGCATTGTACTACATATTTTCCTTACATTATTATGCATTTGCCTTTGAGGCATGAATGATTCATCTTGATGAATACAAATACCTACTAACTCCCTGAGAGTGGCCAGTTAAATGGACATACATATTTTGTAAAGGGTTCCATTCTTTCATTCATTTAAGCAAAGCACATTTTGTTGAGTTATTTCTGGTATTACTATATTTTTTGATTGCTGATTTTGTTGGATTTTAGATTTGTTGAAAAGAAATCCATAAAAGCAGTGTTATATGTATCTATATATATATATATATATATATATATATATATATATATATATATATATATATATATGTATCTATATATATATATATATATAGGCAGTTCCCCTTTATAATCTCCAAATACTGAAATCTCGAATTTTAGGATCTCAAGACCATAAAGTCAAAAGCTTAAAATCCCAAAACCCCAAAAGTGTGAAACACAAAATTGCAAACATAAACACACCATACACCACACAACACATACACCATCCTACCCATATTACAACAAATAAACAAACAAAACACACACAAACACAAAAACACAAATAAACAAACCTACACTACATATAAGCAGGGGGGCAATCCTCCCTGTGCCCCCACAACCCCCTACTTATATATACTAACTCTGAAATCACACCAAACAGAAAAAGACAGCAAACTCACCACTAGACACTCTACAGTACCCTCACACACACACATCACAAATATACAAACAGCACCACTTTCAACACTTAAACACTTACCCCGGGATTCATGAAGCTTGCGCCAGGCACAGGCATAGCGTAGGTGGTATAACGCCAAATATGGCCGTGGAGCGATTCAGGTACGATCCAATTCCATGTGCACTACCGGCGTACGCCAGAACTGCGCAGCCCCTGGCGTAGGTATGCTAATCACCCCATGTGCAGTGTCGCACCATGCAAATGAAGGCATATAGCGATTCATGAAGTGGTGCAGGCGTGGCGTAAGCCCACGGAAATGTAAACCAAAAAATACGGTTTACATTTTCCCAAACAGAACATAGGAGCTATGGAAGAGGGCCAGACCCAGGTATCACAATGTTAACATATGCCAATGGCGAAATACACAGCCAATGGCATAAGAAAAGATGCACAACACGTAAATAACAACATTTAATGTCATGTCACAGTAGCACAGCACAACCGCAGGGCATGTGTGCGGAAGCTGTAACATAAATAAATAATATAAAAATGTCATAAAATTGCAACGTAATAGAAATCAGGTTTACAGCATAATACACAATGGTAGGCATGGAACACCACAACCAAGGTGCAAGGGTTGCTAAGGGCCTGCAATAGTGTTCGGCGTGGTAACTATGAATTAGTAGTCAATGCCATGCAAATGAGGCAGATAATACTGAATCGCAAATGTCCCATGGGATGAAGGTTGTACCATACGGCTGTGTATAACACCGAGGAGTGGCTCAGAGGAGATACATGACATCAGCAGAGGGGTGTGCCACCGTAGCAGTAAGCACATTGGAGCATTGCATATCTGGCCTGTCCGTTGCTAAGCAAAGCTGCAGGACAGGGGTGGGGAGGAATCGTTTAGCTGAGAGCACACATGGTGCCCAAAAGCGCATGTGTACGAGGATGAAAACGTGCCCAAAACCCAGTAATCAGACGCACGCGCCGCAAACAATAGCAGAAACAGGAAGGTCAGGGGAAGAAATGAAGGAAATGTGGAAGTAGGGTAATTGGAGTACTAATGAGCAATCAACACCAATCAACCCAAGAAGGCCAATCGACGGCAGCTGACAAGTCTGCTTGCAGAAACCTGCAAAACAGGATAGGGGAGGCATTGGAATGCAAAGAAAGGAGGGGAGGTATTGGATTGCAAAGATAGGAGACCTGACACAGCAGAGCAAAGCAAACTGACAGCAGACCGGCAGTAGCACACAACGCAAGATATGCCAGGTCCAGGAAAGTACAAATGAAAGTAGGCTGCAGGATGCATGCCAGAAAATGGTAGGAGCAACATGCAGAAATGTAAAGGGAAGGTCAAGAGGTAGTCCACGGCAGGCAAATGTAATTCAACACCAAAGGCACCACAATAGTAGTTCCGGCAGTAAAACACATAAGATAACCTGTAGCTACGATCGTACATACACACCCTATGACATCATCGGTGTTCACAGCACAATAGTATAAAGTGTGAAAGCACCCAACACACACCTGTGTATTCCCAAACACTGCACCATAGGTGTAAACACATGGGGAACTTTTAAAATGTACATGTTGGGAGCTGCCATAGCTGTGATTCATCAGCATGTGTTAGAGACTGACGGTGTTGTGGAGGATAATGCCGACAACCACCGCAGACCTTGGAGGAGAAGGAGAGTGTTCAGACCAAGTGTAACCTACCAGGGGCGACATGACTTGAAGATATCTATATATATATATATATATATATATATATATATATATATATATATATATATATATATATATGTATATATAGATATATATATAGATATATATATAGATATATGCATATATATAATACAGATAGAAAGGGCAATAGAGGGATATATGGTGATATAGATGGATTCAGCGATATCTGCAAATATAATAGATAGTTCAACAACATTCATAACATCTTGGAGGTACAAATAAATAGGATACCACCAACCATGGAATGTGTAACATACCGACATGCGTAACCACAAGGCTGAAAGACCGATAGAACCCAGTACCGGAACAGTGCATCCGCGAGTAATAGTATGATGATATGAAGGGACAGTTAGTCACCGCTGCCGGTGTCGTGGTCCACATAGGTACTGTTCAACTGTGTCTGTGAGTGCCGTAGTCTGTGTAAGTGTGCATTGAGGGTGCCATGTGCGTCTCTGTGTGACTGTAATGTGTGTGTGTGTCCGCAACATGTGTTTGTTAGTGAAAAGTCAGAGGCAGATCAGTACGGTAGGTGTGGGTATAGCTAGCCATAGGCATACAGTTACTACCTGTCCCACAGTAGGAGGGACAGCCCCACCCTGGGCAGGTGTGTCTTGACATAAAACAGTACAAAGGGCAAATGTCTGAGATGGTAGGACATAAATATGTCCCTTATATAATGTAACAGTCGTATTTAATAGTTATGCCTGTATGTAAGAAACTTAAATGTTACATGCAATATGATAAGTAGACAGTCACACAACAATAGGTATGTAGTGAGGATAAAAGTATGTGCTAACCTGTGTACTGACCGTGGCTACGTGTTGACCTGTAAACACCGCTTTGTGTCCCGCAAGTGTCCAACAATGACCATATGAAAAGGTGGTAACCCATGGCAAACAGGCTCTTTTAACAACACAACCACAATGACTGCAAATATCTGGGACAGAAATACAAGGGATAGCTGTCACTTACACGTATCCCCTGATATATCGCTGCAATTATGGAGGTATACAAGTAGCAAGCTCACCTGCAGACGATATAGAAACCAATTAACAACGGCCCAACGTACAATCCCGTAACATAAGTCTACTAACTGTTAGCTCTCTAATTAGGGACGGAGCCCACACACATATATACGGATTATGTAGAAATGCAAACCCCACAAACCTGTATATGTTATGTACAACCACCGACATCCCCCACACTAGAAACTAAAGCAATACAGACTGTAATAGCAGCACAAACATCCAGTCAGTCAATTACATCTGCAGAACTCTCAACATACCGTGTGAGAGACACAATTAAAGGTGTCATGCAAAATTGCAGGTGTTGTATAATGGAACAAACAGCCATGTTACAGGTTTTGATTGCAATACTCCGTTATCAGACGTTGGGATGACAGGTACACCCACATGTTGAACCAAATACTCTACCTGTCACACACAATCCACAGGGGACATGAATCCAAACTATACTTGTCTCCATGCATAGCAGTTGCAGTTACACATAACAAAACAGAATACAGACCGTCTCCCCGAAGGTAGGCCAAATAGGCAACGCCCAAGTGGAGAATCCAATTATACCCCACTGTCGCCGCGTAATTGGCGAATGGAGTAGCTGCACAGCTGATATGCAAGTAATTAGTCAGTCAGGAACACCAATTGGCGGGATGAATCCACATGTTTCAGGTATCGACGTATATAAGGATGACTTGCCAGACATTCAAACCATATGCTCATACCGAATAACAGTTGAAACACTGTGAGAGAGATAGAAACGAAATGCCATAACGACAACAAGTTATGTAGAACGCCCAATATGTAAGGTTATGTATAGCATGATCTGTATTAATTAGTTTTACTGTATGTATAGCCTGGTTTGCATTAATTAAACGTGCCCGCAATGCATAAAGTGGGGAAAGGTATTTATGTAGTGATGTCTTGCTGAGCATACTAACGCTTGCAGAAACTGTGCGTCCAGCAGTGGGACACAAGGTACACAGCACAGACACCACAAGGGATGCTACATGAGGGCGTTAAACAGAACAATGCCATACAACCCGCCGTCAGTGGTAGGGTATGTCCAACAAGGACGTGCCATAGCAGGGGATAGTATATGTTGATATACTGTCACAGCATGCATGTGTATGGGCATATAACGTTAATGACATATGTAAGGTGGTCCCGCTGTGCAAGTATGCTTTGCATTATGGGATACTATGTGAAATATGTGTAATGTATAGTATTATAGGTAGATATGACAGATATTCTACACAGCATAACAGGCATATCATGCATACCACAGGAATCGTCTATTGGTATGTACAATAACAGGATACATATGGCCTGTAGGTATGGGACATAGAAATAGCATGATAGCTAATCTAAATGGAAGGGCTACCAAGTAACCATGCACAAAGGACATGTAATAGCTTCACAGGTGCATAGTGGGGTACTATGCAGTCTGGCAATTCCATGTGTAAGCACACCTACAGTGTTCACACTAGTGGCACCTCTCTAGGGTAGTGTCCTGTGAATAGCAGAGCCAGGTGTCACCTGCACCTCTGCACAGTACAGCCACTGCAGTGATCCCAGGCCTACATGTGTCTCCCAACCACCAAGGGAGGTATCACATGAACAGTGCTACTGAGTGTCCCTGCGTAATGTATATAGGACTTATGTTCCACAGCATGGTGAGCGTCCGGTTTGGGAATGTAACCCAGAAGCACATCCCACTCATTGTGGCGTGTGTGCACATATCCATGAGCATGTTGCTCACAGTGGCCTCTGCTTATGTCACGTATGAGGAGTATATCCAGCAATAATGTTGTGGACATGTGCCCTGTCTGATCAGCAGAGGTCACCCCTGAGTATGTAGTATGCAAATGTGTACAGATGTGGTGTCCGTAGTGCAGCCGCATATATAAACTGCTGGAGCTCAGTAAATGTCATGGCATGTTAATGTTGTGGCATGTAAAGCTGTAGCTGTTGTGTAAGGTACACCCTAAATGGGGTGGTGTACCATTGAATGTGTGTAGATGTCTTGAGTTCAGAGGTACAATGGGTGCCTATGTACCAGCTACACACCCATTACAGATAGGTGTGGCCACGTAGAAGGATATCCATGCCACAGTGGCAATACGGTAACCACAGGAGTGGGTGCGACATATGTGTGTACTGCAAACATGTACAATGTGATATGTATGTAGGGGACTACCATCCATGTGATAGTCAGTGGGTGAATGGTGTAATGCAAGGTGATGTGCATGCACCTTGTGTCATGCAGCTTGATGCCATGATAGTCATATTATGTATCTGTCACAGTGACACCCATATGGTTGGAGTCAGTATCAGCTGGTGGAGCAATCATGGCGCTTGGTATGTAGGGGTTTAAAAGCTAGGCAGGGAAAGTCCCCTGTGCTAGCCTGTTCTGCAGGGAAGCATATACTGAACATGAGGGGCCCTATGACTGAGGACCATGGTATGCCAAATGTACCTGACATGTAGTAGGTACTATGGTATGCTGGCCTCACTGTGTGTCCTGTCCATGAGCCACATAGCATAACATCCCGAGACACAGGGTACGATGTGCAGGTGGATGTGTATGTTGTCAATACCAAAATGGGGAATGGTGCTGAAAGGCAATGAGAGGACAATGTAGGATGTGTGGACTCCCGTACCATCAGCAACTGCCCTGGTAACTGTATGAAAGGAGTCCACCATGTGTAGGGGCCATGCTCTGGCCTTAACAAGCCCAACCCGGGTGGCAGCAAAGGACGGGAGCCCAACAATGTCTCTGTGAATGACGCCCTTGATGATGTGCCCCATAGCCATGCAGAACAGTCCAGTCAGGTGTGTAGGACTATATTCCCACGCGTGCAATGCGGTGCCACCTGTGTGTAGTGTGAGAAATGCTGCTGTGTGTCATTCAGGGGCTACAATATCTGAAACAAGGCTATTACTGAATATGCTGGCCTAGTGGGGAGACATATAATTCAGAGGTTGGTGGACATCACAGCCTGGGACGTTGGAAGGTGACATGGGGCCAGTGTCCCAGGACATATAGAGTGTAGGTCAGTACTGTGTAGGTGTGACCACAGGGACACCACAATGTTCATGTGTGGATTGCGGCCCTGTAGTGAGTGAGAGGGTGTAATGTCAGCATTGAATCCATCCTCCAGCATGTTGCCAACAACACCTGGGTCTGCAATGTTCCTGAGTGACTGTTGTATGTGACAGCAGATGTGGGTGTTACCATTGAATACTGACATACCACCATAATGCCTGGTGGTACACCCCGGAATGTGTGGCAGTCATGTTTACGTAGCTAGTCTTGGAGTATGTGATGAGGGACCCTGTGGCCCCACCACGGCTGACCAGTGAGCCACCCCACACATGGGAATGTACACCACTGTGCAACAGCCTACACCTGTTGTTGTACATCATATGTCCATGGAACATGACCACCAGAGTGGCATCTGTTATCTGGTGTGTACCATCATGGCTTTGTGTGGAATAGCATGATCCATGCAGTTGTGTACATGCTAATGAAGTGCACTGGGGTATGTGTCAGCATTTGTATGTGCATTGTCCATCTGCATGGGTGTCATGATGTTAACAACCACTGTCAGCAGACGTCTGTAGTAGGTGTTGTAGTACACATGTACTGTGTATGCTGTGATGGGTGTGTTGCCAGGATGTGGCTAACAAGGTCAATTAGCATATGTTCGGAATCCACCAATGAGGGGATAACCCCAGGTGTGTAACACCAGTCACATGGTGGTAGTGCTCATGCCAAGGGTAATGTAGGTCTTGGAGGTGGTGTGTATGGGTTGATCCAGCAGAGCGGAGGGTATGACTCATGGATGTGTCGGTACATGAGTGGCTATCCCAGTGAAGTGTGGGGTAGTGTCAGTCACACATCAGTAGTAGCTGTCTGAGGCCCACTGTCCACTATACCAACATAGAAGGTATGTTACCCGTGGGGTATGATGTTGACTCTGTCGCTTGTTACAATGTGTATAACGGTCCCGGACACAGTTAGTTGCATGTGGAGCACCTCTGATGCATTGTGCTAAGTAACTTGCCAGGATGTGTGCAAAACATAGTGGGATATGGGAACCCCTCAGCTGTGGGTGTGCCGGTCCAGGTATATGCCTGAAAGGTATGGTCTGTCTATAACCTGTCATTGCAGGTGTGCTCTGCAGAGCCTAGAGGCAGGTCCCAGTCACTGCAGAGATGTTTGAGTGGTGCATTATAAGGTGTGCCTTGCCTGTGTGCATCACAGAGGAAGATGCAAGCATTGTGTCACATGACCCCATGTCATGCCTGCCAGTTACCGCCCTGCCGGTGACAGTTATTGGAAACTGTGCAAGACAGAAAGTATAGAAGCAGCAAGAGCCTTACATGTGAGCTGTACTCCCAGGGCTGACATTTGCAAGTCATCTGTGCCACAGCATTGTGTTTGACCAGGACAGTCATAGCGGACAGATACCACATGCCTGTGGAATGACAATAGGAGCATATGCAACTGTTGAAGTGACACAGTTGGTCATTGTACAGTGGTATCGTGTCCGGACGAATGCAAAATGCTCCTCAGGGCTAGGCCCACACCCTCAGGGCTATAAGACTGGTGAGCTATTGCATGTCCCTGCACACGTAGTCTGTGACGTGGCATCACAGGGCAGTCACACTAACATGGAGAATGACAGTGATATCGTACCTGGTGAAGTGTGGCATGGGTGCATAGGTTATGTTGCAGAAGCAGTTACCCGACAGCAAGATGTAAGCGACTAACACCTTGTGTAGCCTGCTGTGTGGAACTGCAGTGTGACTCCCTACAGAGTCAGCTATGACTGGTGTGTTGTGAATGTTATAACTCACTATTGGCTGTATGTGATGGGCACACATGAGTCTGTGGGCTATAAGCTGGTGATGTTGTCTTCCATGATGGGGGCTACCTCTGGTGACTACAGTGAGTATGGAGATATACTGCACAAGTTGTCCTCGTAGGTGTGGCCAGTGGTGTAGATCATGTGAGACTATGTGATGGGTGGGGTGTGTTGCGAATGTTACACATCCCCAGATGACTGTCAGGTGCAGTCAGGGTTGCTGACAGCATTACCCCTAGCCATAGCTGTCAACCTCCTGTCCCCAAACTGAGGAACATTAGCCCTCATACTGTGTGACAAATGGGCAAAACGTGGAACACTTACAACTGGCTTACTAGCAGCATCAACTAGGAAGGGCATATGATGGCTAAAATAGGCTGGTCTTACATATAAAAAAGATATTCCAATGAATTAATATGATTCCCATCTATTTAGCCATGGCTAGCAGGTAAACTATTTACAACAATGAATGTGTGACAGACCCTTCCAATGTGGAACCTTGAGGAACATGCACCTTTTAGAACCCCAAATGAGGTACGTTCCTCATAATGAGGTACACCTGAGAGCTATGCCCCCAGCACGGCTGCAGAAGTGCATCCCCCACAGGCTGTAGTGCCGTATGTTGGGAGGTGAGCATTGAATGTGTACATGAGACAATTGCTCTATTGCCACATGTACGACATATCCCTCATATAGACAGGCAGTAGCACTGGTACGTGACAGTTGAACATGCCTGTATATACAACCATGTCCCACAGGATATGTGCGTTACGTGTGTACAACAGCTGTCATACCTTAAGCAAGCTGGGAAGTGTAGGACAGCCAGTGTACCTGTGGGAAATGGTGTGGAATGGGCGCTACAGTAATCAGTAGCTCATGACATGCTCACAAGTTCTGAACAAGTGCCTAGCATGACCATACAATACAGATAGGGTGTTGGATAATATCAACCCACAAGTGGTGATGACAGTCATTTAGGGTGGCACCGCACTATAACCCTGCTGAGTATGCTGTGCATGTCCATGAACCATTAGCACCGTAGATGTTAGCAGTACAGATGTACAAGACAGCACGGATATTTGATTACAAATACCTTTGCATGTCACAGGAGTGTTCCACCAGTGGCCTGTTGACAGACTCACAACTACAAAAGGTGCAAGAGTGACATGTGCACAGCACACCAGTGCCAGCTTCAGTAGAACAGGGTTAATGTGTTGTACCCCACCCTCATTGTAGCCCATACCACACAGACAAATGTTAGGCATCTGTGTATGTAAGGCTGTGAATGGCCATGACCTATCAGTATAGCTGTGTCAGTGTTGTGAACAACATACAGAATGGGCTGTGTGGGTGAGGTGTGTCACATATATGCACAGTCTGATGAATGATACCAGCAGTGTCACCGCTAGGTGAACATCCCTGTACCCATAAACTACTACCTAGGCTGTGGTCAACATTATGGACACTGTGTAAGGGATGGTGCTGTGCAGTGCACCCCCCAACATGGTGATGTCTCCAGGCCCCTTAGGTAGTCATATGAGGTACCCATGTCATGCCAGGGTGCCATCCATGAGCACGGAGATCACTGGACAGGCATATACAGCACTGTGGTGACCGATATTGGAACACATACCACCTGTAAGGGGTAATGGCTATGCATGGATGTGCGATACCAGCCTTCACAATCCACACCTCCACTATGCAGCATGCTGTCTACCTTGCAGAAGGACATTTGCTACACCATGATGATGGACATGCTACATGTCCATATCCTGATCTATATGACATATGTCATGGACAGCCACCATCCTAATACTAGGATTGCCATAGGCTGGACAGATCCCTGTACCATATATGTGACATACTCCCGCCATACCATGCAACCCTGTCCAGCAAAGCTGCACATGTCATCCCAGTCATACATGGTGTGATGGCCGCATGGTAGATGTACTATCAACTCACTGGATCAGTAATGTGGCACTGATGCACCTTGTGGTGGCACAATGGCTGTCTGTTACAGCTTGGAAACCGTGCCCGCACATGCTATGTTTGAAGCCATCCCTGCGAATGTCGTCTGACTAGCCATTGTCCCATGTCTATCACATGTGCAATACAGGCGATCCGTGGCAAGATGTTGAACAGTTGTACAGTGCTGTGTAGATGTATATGGCAAAACACATGCATGTACAGATGTCCATGCGTATGTGTGCATTGTCACTGCTCAAGTCCATTACGGCTGTGTCTGTTTTGATATGTGACATATACACAGCATCCAGGTCAACAGTAGTACCGTGGGCACATCGAGGCATGTGCAGATAAGTAAGAACACAAGTGCAGGCAAATAGACATGCCCACAGCAAGACAGCATTTACATGGAGTATGAACACTGTAATGAGGTGACACAAATATATGGTGATGATATCCAATGCATAATGGGTGTGACATGTGTGACACAAACACATCAGTCATGTCAGTGTCATAATGCTTTGCAAAGATAACTGTGCAGATGTAGTAGATGTCATAGAAATGTATGTGCAGCAGTATCTCTGTACATCTCTGAAACTGTGACCTGTCACCATCGTTATGTCTTACAGATAATGCCCCGTACACGCCTCCCAGCATACACCCGCCAGGAGGATCATGTCCTCATCCCACAGCTCCATGACAACTATGACTTGTTGTTCAGCCATGTGCCACAGCATGCCCAGCAGCGGGATGACCTGTGGCAGGATCTATGCAGGAGGGTGATCGATGTGGGTGGCCATAACCGCACCTACCAGCAGGTGCGCAGACACTGCATGGACCTGATACGACATGCAAAACAGCGTGCCACTGCAATCGCCAGGGAACAAGGTGGAACAGGTGGTGGGCCACCAACACAGCCCCCACTCACACACACCAAGGAGCTACTGGCCAGTCTGGGGACACCCAGGGAACAGCATCCAGAAACACTAGCTGCCATCGTGGAAGTGGGTGTCTCCCAACCAATGAGCCTGGAGTTGCCTGGTAAGTCAGTACTGCACATATGGCTATTATATCCCATGTAGTTGCATGTGTCACTGTACATTATGTAAAATAACAACATATGCAAGGTATGTGGACACACATGCTGCATACTACAGTATGCTACGTTGTGTATGCACACATGTGCATACTATATGCTATTACACAGGTGAATGTGTTCACATGCACAGTGCAACCTGTGGCTGTCATACAGTCATGGATAATGTTCATACTGGTGTGTCACCCCTATACAGGTACCTCTGGCATGCCGCACAGACATGGGTCCATTGCAGGTGAGACTGTCATCAGTATCAGGCATGTTACAGTGTAGATCTATTTGCCATGTGGCCAGTTAACACACCTGATGTTTGTTCCAGTCACGATATGCAGGTCGCACCACCCTTCATTCACACACGCCACCCATGTGCAATATATACAAACGTAATGATACACTGACTTGAAACCACAGTACTTGTCATTGCAACATGTGTGGTCAGCTGTGCATACAACGGTGGAGGTGTTCTACAATGGAGGCATATGTAGTATGCATTGGAACAACATGTGTGGTATGCACACAGTACCACACAGTGAGCTGTGATATGGACACCCCACAGGTGTCACCATTGTGTCATATGCCCCTGCATTGGGTGCACACATTGTGATGTGCCACCTGACATGTCCCAGACATGTAGTGTTCTGTCTGAAATATTGTCACACTATCGCATGACCTATACCCCACATACCAAACATACAACCCATTGTCTGCATAGCCCTGTGGATTGTGACATATCTGACATCTATGGGTGTATGTCATATGAGACAACACAGACATGTGGAAAAGATGCCCATCACACACAATTGGCCAACACACTTGCACACATCGCCATGAGGGATGGCCAGAGACATGTAGCCACACAGTACTTGGGATGTGTATACACCCTGTTGCACATTGTCCACACATGGTCCAATTATAGCCTTAGTTGACCGATTATACAGTTGATGTGGTACACTGGACAAACTAAAAGCCTGTGCACAGCTACTGGAGGTGTCACTGAAGTCTACCATATACGATCTGTTGAACATCATGACTGTGTTGCAGTTATGGCTATGCAATGTGTACATATTATGCATTCTACAGCAACATAGATGCCTCATGTTGCCATGCAATGGCACAGTGTCTGTACTTCACACTGTATAGCAATGTAGATGTCTCACACTACCCTCCCATGCTCATGCACATTTGCTAAACATGCATTCTATCTGTAGGGCATACACACAACACTGCAATGCGAAGCCCATTATGATGCTGTACATGTGTCAGGACACCATTGTGTCAAACATGTATGCATGTTAATGCACATGTTGGCATATTACATGTCAATGTCACGTCAGCCATGTGTACTGTTATCCTGTTCTGGGCCACATGGTGTATCACGGGGATGCATGCATACTACCATGATTGTGTGAACTGCATGGCTACTGATATGACACCTGCTTGCTGCAGTGTGCACCCCAGGGAGGTATGCTTACTAACACTATAAATGTCTGAGCTGCATGCCCTCTGCTGTATCGCAGGCATGCTGCATGCCATCTGAAAAATCACATACATGGTCTGTCTGTGTGTGTGTCTGTGTTTGTGTGTGTGTGTGTCTGTGTTTGTGTGTGTGCATCTGTGTTTGTGTGTCTGTGTGTGTCTGTGTGTGTCTGTGTGTGTGTCTGTGTGTGTGTGTCTGTGACTATTGTACTTTACAGTATTTCTTTGCATTCACAGGTGATGTAGGTGCGTTACCCTCCTGCGGTCCATCTGATGTTAGTGTCCCCACAGATACTAGCGGTGATGAACACATGCATGAGGTACAGGCAGGGTTGTCAGGGGCTGAATCTGTGCCAATGGTTACCGCCCCAGCTATGTCCCCCTCTTCCCTGCACACAATTCAGCTGCCAACACATACCGCATCACCAGTGGCCATAGAGGAAGGATAGTCAGCGTCTGTTAGCGTGGAACAGGAACGTGTGGTGGCTACAGAAGGTATGTCTACACACCATGGTGTCAGTGTAATGACTGCAGATGTGCCACACAGGCACGTGGCCGGTGCTGCTCGTAGGAGGACCTCTGGCAGACATGCATCTGCAGGACAGAGTGCAGCAGCTGGTATCACCAGACGCATGTTCCAGACTGTAATGGCGGCACAGGCATGTGCTGAACGGCAGAACAGAGAAGGGCAGAGGCTGCAGAGGGCTGCTATCCATACCCTAAATGACAACATCCAGGCATTGGCAAATGCTCAACAGCAGATTGCTAATGTTCTGGATAGGCGATTAGGTGAAATGGTCAGAATCCTTGACCAAGGCATGGCAATCCGCGAGCGGGAGCTGTCCGTGCTGGAACACCTGGTTAGGAGTGAGGCATAGGCCACGTGGATGTAGGCCAGCAACACCACCTAGTGTAGGTCGACGTGAGCGTGCCACCTCACATGCCCGCTCCCATAGTGCCGGTAGCAGTAGCAGTGCAGCTGGTGCTGCGCTGTCAACACCAGGACAAAGCAGGCCACGTGGACGTGGCCCTGGATGGTCTCAGCGGGGACACGGTTCCAGAG
The DNA here is from genome assembly GCF_019279795.1 of Protopterus annectens. Lineage (NCBI taxonomy): Eukaryota > Metazoa > Chordata > Ceratodontiformes > Protopteridae > Protopterus > Protopterus annectens. The sequence goes on along the minus strand of NC_056725.1, from coordinate 999,533,234 downwards.
GACATGTGTCGTCGGACAGTAGCCACTCTGTACCTCCACCTGGTAGTGCCCGTGCAACCCCAGGCAGGCCACAGGTCACGTGGCCATGGACGGACACAGTGAGCTGTACAACCTGCTCTGTACAATCTGGGGCTGTCAATTATACCCCGTGTAGGCCTCACAAATGGCAGAACTGTGTACACACATACACGCACACAGCAAACACAACTGTAGGGCTCCACAACATCCACATGCATTCTGCACAGACATGTCCATTCAACTCACCGGCCCTTACACACCCACATGATGTTATCCATTGGTGCAGCCTATGCCCCTGGCAAACATATCACCCTGTGCATATGATGAAGCCTGTGCCACATCCCTGTCATCCACACCTTCGGTGCAGGGTTATGCACAAATATTCTGATGCACAGGGTGAACAGCATAGTGAGAGGTGTATGTAATATTACCTGTGTATGCATAGTGAGGGATGTGTATGTTGCAGTGTTTATGTGTGAATACTGAGAGAAGTGTATGTGACATAGGTTGTGTACTGTCGACATGCACCAGTCATACCATGTAGTGCAGGTGCAGCATGCATCGTGATGTGTTCAAGGTATGTATCTCGGTTACATCTGTAGCACCATGTTGGTTGTGATACCCTGGTTCCCTCCTATGGTGTACTTGCATGTGCCTACAGGTAGTAGTGTTTGCAGTCCCCCACGTGTAACTGTGGATTACTCACAGGCACGTCTGGCAATATCAGCATGCTACATGTACCCTCAACCTGACTGTTGGACACACCAACATGACACAGATGTCCGCACATATACTGCACCTGATGCATGTAGTCGGTGCCACAGGCTACACTGGACAGAGATGTGACATACATAGCAGGACACATTACAGGTATGGTGACATGGTGCAGGGGTTGTACACAGTGGCCTGGCCAATGATGATGTGAGGTGTCACTTGGTAGCTGGAGGCCACACTGTGCAGCAGTAGGACCCTGTAACAGTACGGGAACATGGCCGCATTCACGGGGTGTACACCACTATAACGCACACCCCATAGTGTGCAGATGGGGACCCTTGCCTGTGTGGTCATCACCCTCACAGTACTATACACCCACATGACGTGTCATAGAGAAGGGACATTCACAGGTAGCCAGTATGGCTGGGACCTATGGCATCAACAGTGTTGTGCAATGCATCACCATTACGGGTTAGTCACCACGTGGGGTTAGTGATCATTTCCCACCGTATATTAGCATACACCCTCACACCAAGCACCAGACATACATACAGACACACACACACTGTGGTGACCACACATGTGTATACGGACAACCGACGTGTGTGATGCACCTCACTGGCTGACGTCATGCTTCCCACACTGACGTATGTACAGATCTCTACAATGGTGTACAGGGATGTGTAGCAACTGGGACATATTCCCCGTGATATGTGGCATTCCTGGTCACACATTCGGACACACATGGCAGTGCTGGGAATGATACACCTGCCATATGATGACACGTTTGATAGACATGCAGCGGTATTGATTGCATTACGTGTACCAACGCTATATCTAGCAAATGTGCTGCTATATGCACACGGGAGGTTGTAGGTGTTACAGGTGCCATGTGACATATAGTTGTTAACACCTGACCGCTGTGTATGCATTATGTCAGCACCGTCACGTAACAGCGACATAGCATACTGTTTGCACATGGCATGATAGGATGGTGTGTGACACAACTGTGAGCCACCCCCTGCACACATACATCTAGACAGGTGGTTCACCACGTTATGTACACACATCCCTCCATACGTGCTGTTTGTATGTCACCGTATGCAGGTGTCAATGATGGGTCTGCATTGCGTCTGCATGTCGTACGTAGGTGCAACTATGTTACGGACATCGGCCACTGCACATGCATGGTTGCTGCATGCACAGTACAGATGTCACATGTGTCTCCTGTTGCCATGTTTGTATACATTGTTATTGTTGGACATTTGTGTTGTCATACATAACACATGGACTGCGGTATGATATCACTGGTGTCACAGGCGACCAGTACAAGGGTATGTGTCCTGGTCAACACTGCTACCCCCTGTAGTGTGAGCATTGAGCAGACATGGGCCCACCTTCCATTCGCGTGTGTAGCATTGATTAGGCCAGTGTTATGCATGAGGTACATCAAAGGCTATGTATGTATGTGTTGTGTGTGCAGTCCATGCACACATCCACACAATCACATGTATGACATACCCAGACGTGTGTTCATTGGTGTACAGCAACAGTCAGGTGTCACAGCTGTGTAAGGGCCATGCTATGTCTTGAGCTAACCTGTTCATGTATACTGATATCATTGCAATGCATAACACCTGTTGGATCCCTGTTGGTACATGTGTACTCTGCACAGCTGGTGTACACCACTGTACAGCCCAGTGGTCATGTGTCACATGGTGTTGTGGGACCGTAAGCCTGTGTAGTGCTGCAACGACGACATGGTGCTGACTTGACAGCTACAGTGTACACTGCAGTGTGTACGTGTGTGACCTGCACCTGTGACAGCTGTGATGGCAGCTGTGTGTGTACAGGTCACTGCATGTGTGACCGCCCTGTGTGTGAGGACAGTTATACCTTACTGTGCCCTTCTGTGTGTACACTCCATCTGCATGCGAGATGGCCCTTTGCAACAGCTAAGTGTGTGAGCATGCCCAGTACGTCGTTGTGTAGATGGACACACAGTACATTCCACACTGCGCCCTTCCATGATTAGACTCTGTGTGCATGCAAGATGGCCCTTTGCAACTGCTGTGTGAGCATGCCCAGTACGCAGTTGTGTAGATGGACACACAGTACATTCCGCACTGCGCCCTTCCGTGATTAGACTCAGTGTGCATACAAGATGGCCCTTTGCAACTGCTAAGTGTGTGAGCATACCCAGTACACCGTTGTGTAGATGGACACACAGTACATTCCACACTGCGCCCTTCCATGATTAGACTCCGTGTGCATGCAAGATGGCCCTTTACAACTGCTAAGTGTGTGAGCATGCCCAGTATGCCGTTGTGTAGATGGACACACAGTACATTCCACACTGCGCCCTTCTGTGATTAGACTCCGTGTGCATGCAAGATGGCCCTTTGCAACTGCTAAGTGTGTGAGCATGCCCAGTACGCCGTTGTGTAGATGGACACACAGTACATTCCAAACAGACGTGTGATACTAAGCGAGTGGGCATGGCCATTGACATCCTGTATAGCCATGGTGGTTATCCAGGCAACAGATGTCCAATTTCAATGTCACGATGGATGCCTACATTGAACACACTGGTTGCTCTCTCG
>NC_056725.1:999507399-999527399 GCF_019279795.1 Protopterus annectens | reverse complement strand
GCTGCCTGGGGACACAGTAATGCTTTTAGATGCCTCACAACACATACATTCCCTATCAGCGTCTTTGCCTTTGCGGATGATGTCACCCACCTGGAAGTATGCCTCCGGGAGTGCTGTGTTCAGTAATCTCGGTAGCGCGTTCTGTAAATGCGTACTGCTGTACTGTGTTAAAGTAGTTAGGTGTGTTTTCGACTCCCAGCCCTTCCAGGTGTGTGTGTGTGTGTGTGTGTGTGTGTGTGTGTGTGTGTGTGTGTGTGTGTGTGTGTGTGTGTGTGTGTGTGTGTGTGTGTGTGTGTGTGTATGTGTGTGTGTGTGTGTGTGTATATATATATATCTTTGTAATATGTATGTGGATATTAGCACTATTGAATGTGCTGCATTGTCTGTACATGTTCACCTTGGATGTATCTGAATGTGCTATGGCTCTGTGATAGTGCACGTACTGTGTGCTGTAGTGATCCTGGGTTATAGTTGTGTAGTGACCAGTTATTTTGTTGCTGGGTATTACCAGGGACATTGAAAACAATGATAGTACAGCACCTTTAAACGGTCATGTGCACATCTCAGCAGCAGTCAGCAGTGGTTATTACTTTGGAGGATGACTATGGCTCATATACCTATGTATTACATGGCAATACTATGCAAATCAGGTTAACATTACTGACACCCGTTTATCCACAGGTTGTGATACAGATCCCATGTATGTATGTGTATACATTGCCAGGTGCAGGACTGGACTATGGTTGAATGCATGGAGGGGTGTCCATGGCCAGGAATGGCGATCTGTACAGCCTGGCAGGTACAGTCTGTGACTGTCCCACAACCTCCAGTATATGGCTGACACATGCTGACACAGTGTACATGCAGAGACACACATAAAACAAACAGCTAGGGATAACACATACACACATTGCATCAACATTGGGCCATACAAAACCTGTTGTCCCTCACACACACACAAATGCATACATGTTGATTGGCTGGTTCACTGACAGGCTCTGGAAAAGAAACTACATACCCTGTGCATATGATGACACCTGTGCCACCTCTTGTAATGTGTAACATTGATGCAGGTACAGACTAACATGGTGCTGATGCACACGGTGGCTTCATAGCACTGTAATAATGTTACAATGTTGTTAACACAAAGTGTGATTTCCTTCTAGGTGTATGTAAGCAGGCATGATACATTCCAGCTATGATCATCAATGTAGTATAGTGTACAGCACTGTTAATTCTGAAGATGTATTATCCATCCAAATGCCATTTGACTGACGTGTGTAGTATTGGCAGCATGTGTTACAGAGTGTGCAGTACATGTGTGATGTGTGTAGTACAGATTTACATGTATCTATATGTGAACATGGTGAAGGTGCACTGTCTGCATCTACATGTATAGTAGACACATTGGAATGGTGACATGCCCTGTATTTCACACTGTTAACACGTCATACTTTGTATTGGTGGCCAGTATGCATTATACTACACATATTGTTGTACTTGTCTACACATGTGTGATTGCTATGGTTTTACATGGTGCTGTGGGTGATACTGTTACTATCTGTCATAGTTTTGCATTATGGTAGTAGACATGACCTCAATAGTCTGAATGACCAATTGTTATATGATATCTTCACAACTGACCCACACATGTAGGACACACAGTAGCACGTGGATCCTACATGTACTATACTATACCAGTTTGCACTGGTATTGACCGCCACACATTGCTGGGACCATTACTGTTTGACATGTAGCCATGTTAGTTACAAGCAAAGACAATAGGGATATTCCTGTCCACATCTGGGAATTCATACTGTGGCCTAGAATGCATTCTGCACATGACACAGTTAGTCTACACAAGGGTATCATACAGACAGATACGTGTTATCCAACCCATGCTGTACACCTATAAGGCTAAACAGAGTCAGTTATCCACATTTACTACACATACTTTACCAACAGTAACACATAGGTATTACACCCCAATATGTATAATGGGTAACAATGTGTACATATAGATATGTGCTATGTCATTTGTCATTTGATATTTGCATTTACAATGGTATTGTGAAGTACATCACTGTATCACATATGCAATGAGAGTTCTGCATGCATATCCTCCAAGGTGGTTGTACAACTATGATGAATGTCCATTATTGACATACTTTGCTGTGTTTGAACTGTTCTGCAGTATTACACATACATGAACAGTCACTCACACTATGTATATAGACTGTCATGTGTGTGTGTCTGTGTGTGTGTAACACAGATGACCTAGGCCACAGACAATTCTGATACATGTAGGTGACAAGTGCGGTAATGCTCCACCAGATGTGTCCAGGCACCAGAACTGTGACTTGAGCGACACAAACACATGCTAGAGTAAGGTTTCTGTATGTGCGTGTGCCTCATTATGGCATTCCTGTTCATGTGGGTGTGCATTTCTGATGTGTGTCATCAGCCACAGTTGAACTGCACATCCGGCATCCCCCACTAGGTGACCATGAGGGTTGTCCCCATTGCCAAATGTTTTGTACAGCTGCGTCAGATGCCACATATCGGAAGCATTGCAGCTTCCAGGGCATCCAGCACACACATTCATTATTACGGGCTGGCCATCACACACAAACTGCCACTTCATGGAGGGGAAGCCCTTGTGGATGATGTAGGCCCTACCACACTCACTGGTTGGTGCTTTGATGCATATGTGCGTGCAGTGTATTGCACACAGTACTTAGGGTATTTCACTATTGTGTGGTAACGACACATATTGCTGCCCAATACCTTACGGGAACTGGGGATATATACATCATCACTGACATGTGCTGACATGGCATTCATGAACTGGTGCAGTACCCTGGATGCTGATGTTTGTAAAATCCACATCATATCACCAGTTGATCTCTGGAAGGTACCTGTTGCTGGTATCCTTAGGGCAACACATACCTTGGTTTCCACTGGGATAGGTTTCCCTCTGTTGGTTCTGTGTGTGAGACATGGCCTGCACAGATCCACAATCTTCTGCAGGAGGTCTCTGTCCACTCTATAGTGCTCTACTATCTCCAGCTCATGTAGCCCCTGGTAGGTTACCCTGTGCCTGCACACTCCTCTTCGTCTACTCACTGTGTGATGCTGAGCAGCATTCACATTGGCACAACTCTCCACATGTTGCATATGTTGACGTATAATAGCAATGGCAGCCCCTAACATTATGTTGTCTCAGTTAAACTTTTACAGTTTGCACTTCTCATAGTATACTACAGTGTTGCAGTGTGTCTGAGAAAAACATGGTGGACTACTGTTTGTAGAGTTGTACGTGCTGTGCTGTGCTGGCCTACTGTACTGGCTGTGTAATATACTCAGTCTGATTGTTTTCACCTGCTAGCTGTGGTAGTTCTCCTTGGTTAACTTACTGCTATTTGTTTACCTTCCTTTTCACTGTTTGTGTCCACATTGAGCAGCGCCGTGCATGGGAGCACAGTGACGTGCATATCCGCTTCCACGTGCGCACACAGGCTTATACATGCGTACAAACACTTACACTGGCTTACACAACATTACACGGGCTTCAACAATCTTACAGTAGCTTACTCGTTCTTCAAGTCGCGCACACGGGCTGACACACATGCACACATGCTTACTCGGACTTACAGGCTTGCACGGGTGCAAACACACTTCACCAGGTTTGCAAGGAACTTCGGTGATATCCATGGCGTACACCGTCAGTTTACTGACTTTACCTAGGTTAATCATAACACGCCTCTTCCACTGATGGGTCACTGACAGCAGACATGTGACACACTGCTCCAATAAGATTACAGTGTTTTATACATACACACTCATGATGTCACCTATCTTCTATGCTGATAGTCCCCTTAACCTACTCTTACACTGTAGAGGCTTGGCCCATATGGCATGACAAATTGTGCTTCACTATCCTCAGCCTCAATTGCATAGGATTGCCTACTAATGCTTGGTTACATCTCTGAGTGTGCGCTTCCACACATAGCAACCACGACTCAGTAGCCATGTTGTCTTCAGCTTGCCATTCACCTGCATGACGCAATAACTTTTAACTGACATTACAATTTGTATGTATATTTTACATATTTGTCTTGTTTTGTATGCACAACGCGTACTCACGTCGCTGCGCTACGCTGAAACACCGGAGATCGGGAGAGGACAACTAGAGTTTTATTAATTTCCAATGGGAATACATGCCACTGGCATTATATTTGGCCATTGGCATGCTTCTTCAACTAAACCATCCTTTATTTGCAGATGACATTGCTCCGTTTAGCTACTTGCAGAACATTACTCGGTAAACATCCGTGTACATTTCTGCACATACCTCTACTCTTGCACGGACAGCTTACTGTTTCATGTATTGCATATTTTACATCATTTGCATAGCTTTCACCTACAAATGGGGTAATTTGCATATCCTAACATTGTCCGTAACGTTTTTGAGGGGCTGTGTTACATGCCCCTACAGGATATTGCTGAATACTGCTCGGACATCTTGCCTTGCTCTACTCTTACTCTACTCAGACACCAAAGCTTTGTGAATCCTGGCCTAAGCTTTGATGTGTGCTAATATGTCTATTTGTGGAGTAAGCATGGCTGTAGGTATGTTTTGACCTGCTACGTCTGTCATTTCTACAGAGCACCTCCCACTTTCATCATTTGTAGAGGTGACAGCCCTATAGGAGCTATATGTACAGCTGTGACATTTGACAAGTCCACACATACCTGTGGTCAATACTAAACTGACTACTTCAGCAGTTTTCATACCTTCAGATTTGTCTTGTAGTGGTATAGTCGATGATACTGTTTCCTATAACATGTATCTGTTTCTGATACAAGATATGTCATTTTATTACACCACTACACACAATATATGGAGAAATCACAGGCCAGATGCCATTACATTCCTTTTGTAGTACACACCCGCCCAGAGTGTTGTGTTCCTCTCAAAAGCCAACAGGTGCTGATCAAAACATATTCTGCTATCATCTACCTTATGTGTTCGCCGGTATTTGCGCTTTCCGTCAGTGGCAGAACTCACATGCGTGTGTGGGAGACTGAACACTGTATCGGGGACACTGCATAGCACCCTGAGGGACACATTTATGTTGTTTCTATTAACCTTCCACATTGACTATCACAGGGCATTAGTATTCATCCAGATTTGTCGAGGTACATGCTTTTGACTTATACATGTTTTGTCATTTGTCATCACATCTTTCTTCACACCTGTTCACCTAATCGCACTAGTTCTGTACATTTATTTAGGTCAGGGTTACCTTCATACCTCTCAACTGTACACATTTTGGGTAAATGTCCCGAACCTACATGTCTGATTTTGTTCCATTTTTAATAATATTGTGCCTTTCTGGTAATTTAGTGGGAAGTCATTTGGGACTGTGGGGTTAGACAATAATGACAGACATTTGTTGTTTACAATTAATAACCCTCAAAACATTCATACTATTGACTGATCCATTATTCTATCAACGTTCTGACTTTGTAAGAGGAATACATGAGATATTCCCTATTTGTACTTATTTTAAAATGCCTTTGTCCAGATGTCTTATTCTGATTGAGAGGTATGGTTACCATCTTATTCGTACGCATGTACGTCCATGATGATCGCTTACACGACACTAATATAACTCCCTACGTCTTCCCCCAATAGTTTACACGATATCCAGTAGATGGGTTCTTCATTTTAGGAAGTTAGAGGCGTCTGCTATACCCACATAGGTATATTAATCACTCCCATGGGGCGGACCTCATAAATCTGTGCCAACCAACACCTAGGCACCTAGGCCCATTATTGCACACCCATGATTCCCAGACCTGACACCCCTCCACAGTAGTCATAACACATATTTAATGTGAGCGATAATAAAGTATGATGACACTTCTAAGCACTATCCACTCACCGCATGTCGGTACATATGTCTTACATTCTGTCAACCCATGTGTTATTACACTTGCACAAGCTACTGTTGCATGTACAGCTATATTGTAGTTGCGGATGACACTTCTTTGCAGCAATCATTACAGGACAGTGCGTTTATAGATTCACTATTTTTGGAGTCCTGCAAAGGGCACCTATATCCATGTTTAAAGAGTAGGACTTACAGATCTGGCACACTGATACTTTCCGGGCTGTAGTTTTGAGAGCAGAAGTGTATTTACCTTAATAGCATGTCTGTTATGTGTATCCATACTAGCTATGGTGTAACCTATTTATGTACATGTGTTATATCTACGAGGACATTTGTTTATATGTTTGTTAGGTATATATCAATTGATGTTGTATGTGTTTGAGTGTATATATATATATCTATATATATATATATATATATATATCTATATATATATATATATATATATATATATATATATATGTATATATATATTTATATTTATATATATATCTATATATATATATATATATATATATATATATATATATATATATGTCTGTACATTCTTTATTTCATATATTTATTTAGTTTAAGTCTGTGGATATATATATATATATATACACAAATGTATATATCCATATATAGACATTACGTGTAGAAACCAGAATTAATTTGCTATGCTGTGAGCGGATTACACACGCACAGGCGCACTTGCATTTCCTTATTGTGGGTTATGCGCAGGCGCACATGCATATCCTTATTGTGGGTTACATATGTTTACTAAGTCTTTATGCTTACGTGGGCTTTATTACTTGTGACAGTACCAGTAAAATATCTGTAATCCGGTTAACGGACATATGCGAAACACACGTTCACCTTTACATATTTAAATGTCTGTACAGCACAGACGCATTCATTACACTTTAACATTATATGTGCTGTAGTCGTAGTTGAACCGGGACTGCATTCACATTGGCCGGATGCTGTAACCAATATACGTTTGGTGTTCTGACTCATTTATATGCATACCCATAGTACATAGCTACATTAACATATGCCTCACTGCTTCACTTACGACACAGGCATCCATTCTCCTGCTGGGAAAAATGCGGTACTACATATTACACATTCCCTATTCCCTACTGCTCTGGACCCAAGCTGCATATTTCATCACTGCAGGGATATTCAGAACCCCAAGGCTTATAGTCCTGACACATACAAGTCTTTAATTGTCAGGGTGTTCATGTGGTGATCTGGGTTTAGGCTTGTCCGCCTGGTGAACGGAACTGACCTGACCATGTTCAAATGTCAGACAAAGCACATGGACAGAGTTTGTCCATTTTAAACATTTTATCTGTGTTTACAGACACAGGTGTTTGGGCACCTGTCAGCAGCTTATAATGTTGGCAATACATAATATGGGTGGGGGTAGTTACAATACATAATCCACGGTGTTGGTGTTCCCATTCACATTATTTTACCTGTGTTTACAGACACAGGTGTTTGGGCACCTGTCAGCAGCTTATATTGTTGGCAATACATAATATGGGTGGGGTGGTTACAATACATTATCCACGGTGAGTGGTGTTCACATTCACATTTGACTATTTCCTGTATTCATTCATACGAGGATTATTATTTTGGACATGAATTAGCTATGAATTAACTACAGGTATGCAGTAGTACAGTAAACATATGTGAAGGTTTGTTACAGCAAGAATGTACGGACCTCTGTAATACTCGGGGACTACCCCACATCCTTCACAACATTTCATGCTAATGTACATACTATTATTCTGTGAACTTTCAAAGTTTGTGAGAGCAGTAATTACATCTGTCCCTATTTGTCCACCCATCCTTTTAGGCTTTGTCCAGATTTTGTTGCTGTAATAGGTTGAGAGGTGGTGTCGGTATGTGATTGAGTTGAATATATACTGTCGATAATTCAGTGGGGAGTAGGGTTACCACCTGTTCCTCTTTGCGAGGGGAAGTCCCACTTTGGACAGTTGTGTCCTGCAATGAAACCTAAGACATGGCAAATGTCCTGTGATTTTAAGACAACAGTATATTTCTTATTTTCTTTACTAGTTGCATGATACAGGTATTTTGCATCTGGAACACATAACTATTATTTGGGATAGCATAAGCTATTCAAATGCTATGAAATAAGCTTTTATCTTGGCATACAAGTGTAATTCTGTCCTTTGCACTGGCCGGGGGTATGTTTTATCCTGCAAATTCTCACATTTCTACAACGGATGTCCCACCTTGGGCATCTGAACAGGTGGCAACCCTAGTGGGGAGACCTGCATGGTGGACAGCTGTTCCATCCTGCGTAGTATGTTTTGCATGTCTGTCTAGCAACTGAACAGTACCATGACTACACATACATGTTTTGTCCAGATGTGTACAGTACTAGACTCCATGACGTGTAAACAACTCTGAGGTTTCAACAGGTTACTTATCCCACGCGGGATGTACACACATTTGGCCGAAACTTGAATGCACGGGCATTTGGATTTACGTAACTGTGATGGGATGTTTACAAACGTGGGATACATATTTGCAATCCTGACACTGCCTAGGATGATACTTCCTACTACATATGGGGAATACTCGCTATGTGTAGGTGTATGAATGCGCAAGGCTGGTAGCTGGATTTGGTGGACATTCGGACATGGGTGCGGGTTATGTGCTATACAGGGGTTGTTGCGTATTGCATTTGCATGCATGGGTTCTGCTTTTGGATATCACGGTTCCGCATATAGCATCCTATGTGTATGTGCCAGTTACGTTCCTGTTCATGTGTATAGCACATTTTAATATACATATGTTTGTGTGTGTTTGGTATACAATTTGGACTGTCAGGTTTCTTTACGGTTGTTTTATAGCCACAACTGCCCAGCTGTGTACTATCACTACCACTGTGGGACTGCTGGTGACCCTGCCCATGGGGCTAGATGTGTGTATTGGCGGCACGATGACATGATGCGCTTCACTTCCGCTGGGTATACCTACTTACAGTGCAGTACATTACGGACACATGATTTTAAATATCATTTGTTCCATGGACGGGAACTCATATTGTGTTGCGTGCATTTCTGTTTGGTTCTCCATTTTGTGTAGCCGGGAACTGTCTTGCATGCTTTGCATACGTTTCATTAACCACGGACACTGATAGGTGCAATTACTATTGCAGGCGGACTATAATATTCAGCAGTTTAGGTTGCTCATCGACAGCCGACATTGACACGCCTCCGGGTGCAGCTTAGTAACGCCCCATGCACTCGCGCACGTGTCCTATGCACATGGATGTGGTGGCAGCTCACCTTCATTAATATGCATATGGCGCTACTACACCATATATACGCCACATGGCCGGCGCAGGCCTTACACCAGCCTTACGCCGAGCTTCATGAATCCGGGGGTTATACTTTTACCTGCCTACTCTAACCCACACATAAAATTCCAAACACACTCACATACACTCAGACACATACCTAAAACCCTAACAAAATGCTCACTTACCTTACATACCAGCCAAATCCACACACTAGACCGTACATGCTGCATACACTATATCCCACGTCAAATACCAGAACACCATTTGAATTTGACATTTCTGGATTCGCGGTTATGGAGTTTCACAATTTTAAAAATTCAACTTTATTGTCTCGATACTGAAATTCAAGATTTCAGTATTTTGAAATTATAGAGTGAAACTATATATATATATATATATATATATATGTGTGTGTGTGTGTGTGTGTGTGTGTGTGTGTGTGTGTGTGTGTGTGTGTGTGTGTACACATTTATAGATGCATAAATAGTTAAAAGATTTCAAGCCTGCATAAGCTAAAACACTCCTAGTGATTCCCTGCTGGATGAGGGAACCTATATGTTTTATCTGTAACTGATAGAGATGCTTTATGACACCTGCTCCATTTTTTTCTGTTTTAAGAAATCTGCTTGGTGTGGTGTTTTTAATCTATGTGAGAGGTAGACAATTAACTAGGCTGCACATTTCACATTTTTTAGCTGGTTATATTGTCTCTTGACTGATACTTAAACACACAGTGAAATTATGGGCCTTTGTCTTTGAAAAGATGTGAAGCCTGCATAAACTAAAGCACTGCTGGTGATTCCTTGTTGTGCTTTCTCACCCACACTTCCCTTTGTTGATCTGCTTTTTAAAACCGTTGTTTTTAAGCTGCCCACTCCTACAGTATATTGAGCTTAATAATCTCCTCCCTTTCTATACTTCTGTTGATATCCTAAATTATTTATTTGCCTTTCCTTGTGCTTATATTGAAAACGTGTATTTTGCCTCCTATTGTCTGTTCTACTTGATCTGACTTTAATATCTAGCTAGCTGTTTGATAAAGTAGTGTATTTTTACATTGTCAAAACAGCAAAAACACTGAGGTAAGGCTCCAGGCTTCAAAGGTTTATTGTTCATAAAAACAAAACACAAGCGCTTTCACCCTGTGGGCTTCTTCAGGTGTAATAAATCAAGGTACCAGCTCCTCTATTTATACTAATTAACACATACATCTTAGAGCATTCTTAAAGGTATATTCAAGATACAAGCTCTGTATTAAATAATACTAGTAAAGTACAAAAGTACAAAATACATAAATACAATATAAATATAAAAACATAAATATAAGTAAAATACATGTTAACCTGTGATTAAAAACATTTTATCTGCACAGGGGTTTATTTCTTAGAGCTGGTTTTAAAGGGATATTTTCATTCAGGCCATGACCTATAGTAGCTTTAAGTCTAATGATCCATCTGGCCTGTAAGTTTTCAGTTTTTATCTTGACATCACCTCCACGTATACTTTCAAAAACTCTCCCTATAGCCCTGAAAGAAAATACATGTTGGGAATTGGTATCACTGGTATGTTTTGCTAAGGCATTGTGTGAACTGCCTTTTCTTATGTGGTACACATGTTCCCTAATTCTTTCTTTAAAAGTTCTGTCAGTTTTACCTACATAAAATTTGCTACAAATATTACATGTAGCAAGATATACTATATGTAGGGAATCACACTGAGCATTGATATTAAAAGCAAAAACCTCTAGTGTATCTGGATGTTGAAAGGATGTATTAGTATCTATATACCTGCAGAAATTGCATTTACCACAAGGTCTGCTACCTTTGACTCCACTTGGACAAGTATTCTCTTTAAAATGACATAACTGTCTGTGTAGGGACTTCTGATTTTTAAAAGTAAACTGTGGTTTAGCTCCAATATATTTTTTAATCTGTGTATCAGACGTTAAAATTTTCCAATTTTTATTAATAATGTCAGTATAATGTTGTATGTCTCCAGCATAACTGAAACATAACCTCAAGGGCTGTAAGTTTGAAATGCATCTATTTTTCTGGTTAGTAACATTACGTTTAGAAAAGTAAGGCTTAGCTTTACTTTGTCTCAATCTCAAGACATTGTTTAGTCCTTGGTTTATAAGGTTAAGTTCATAGCCCCTTTGTTTCAACTCAACCTGTACTTTGGTGAGTTGGAAATCAAAATCACTGGCACTAGCATTCAATCTAGAAGCTTGAAATAATTGGTTCTGTGCTACATTCTTAAATATAAACTCAGGGTGCATACTGTCCCTATATAATAAATTATTAACATGAGATTCTTTCCTGTATAACTTCACATTAAACTGACCTTTCGAGTCCTGTAATGCAGTAACATCCAGAAAATTAATCTCAGTCAAAGAATGATTTACTGTAAACCTTAAAAAAAAACTCATTGTGGTATTAATAAACTCTACAAAACTATCAAATTCAGATACGGTACCTTCCCAAATCAAAAAGAGGTCATCCACAAACCTTCTAAAAAATCTAATCTTATTTTTGAAATTAACACTTTCTAAGATGGCTTGTTCCCAACATAACATCGCAACATTAGCGTAGCTGTTGGCGCAGGAGGTCCCCATGGCAACTCCTTGTCATTGCCAATAACATTTATCTTAAAAAATGAAGACATTGTTTTCTAAGACCAATTTCAGCAGCATGCATATAGATCTTATAAAACTACTATAGTGTTCGCCACAGTCAGTCAACACTTTGGCAACACTGTTAATACCATAATCATTCGGTATAACCATAAACAAGGAAACTACATCAAGTGTAGCTAACAACATATGTTTACCCTTCATTGGTTCTATATCATGTGTGAAAACATATAAATCTTTGACAAAATGTTCAGTATCTTTTAAAATATGACAAGTTTCATCAATCAAAGGTCTTAATGTTTTCTCTAATAAAATGGAGATTGATTCAGTGCACCAGTTTCTCCCAGCTACAATAGGTCTCATGGGAGGATTTTTTAGGTCCTTATGTATTTTGGGAAGACCTTGAATAATGGGTACAGTTGGAATGAGTATCAAAAACTAATTATACAGGTTAATATCTATTAAACTAGACATAAACATGTCTTTTAATATTTTATGTACTGTGCTAATCATCTTATTGACATATGTTCTGCTTATAATTTTATAAAACAAATCATCACTGAACAGCAGCAGCATTTTGCTGACATTATCATCCTTATCCAAGACAACAGTGGGGCCTCCCTTATCAGCAGGTTGTATTATGATCGTAGGGTTAGACTGTAGGTTTTTTATTGCTAAGTATTCATCTTTCTTTAAATTATGCCACTTCTTCCTATCAACCTTATTGTTTAATTCATGAAAAACTTTATAAGCATCATCAATACATAACTTTTCAAATACAGAAAGAACAGAGTTCAGCTGTGGAGTGAAGGTACTCGTTTTTTTAAAAACTGAACCTTGAATGTCAACATTGTTAGGTTGCGATTGCCCCAATAACGATACAGCAGTTACCACAAAGAAAGTCACGGTAACTCAAGCCCAAGTGCATTGAGAGGGTAATGGCAGTATACAAGAGGGCATCGATGAACTTTTACCTGCTACACCTGATTTTTTAGGTAGTCCACATTCTACGGGGCTACGTTTCCCTTTACCTACGAGAAACAGATCTGTGAGTCAAGGTCGAGGAAGGATGGAACAAGCGGAGCCGAGGGGGGAAGCACAACCAGAAACAAACGGAAGCAAACGGACAGCTTGGTGAGTCCTTACAACATAAAAAAAGATTTTCTCAACATGAAAAGCTAGTTTTGAACTTGTCAAAACACATTTTGTCTGAAGCTGAATATAATGTTTTAAACAAAGGACTGTCTTTTATTCCAACTATGGACTCTAACATAGCTGATATTATCATAGACATTAAACTTTTCACTAGAAATTTAATGTTGAAGTTAATGTTTGAGAACAATGTTGACATTCAAGGTTCAGTTTTTAAAAAAACGAGTACCTTTACTCCACAGCTGAACTCTGTTCTTTCTGTATTTGAAAAGCTATGTATTGATGATGCTTATAAAGTTTTTAATGAATTAAACAATAAGGTTGATAGGAAGAAGTGGCATAATTTAAAGAAAGATGAATACTTAGCAATAAAAAACCTACAGTCTAACCCTATGATCATAATACGACCTGCTGATGAGGGAGGCCCCACTGTTGTATTGCCAAAATACATAAGGACCTAAGAAATCCTCCCATGAGACCTATTGTAGCTGGGAGAAACTGGTGCACTGAATCAATCTCCATTTTTTTTAGAGAAAACATTAAGACCTTTGATTGATGAAACTTGTCATATTTTAAAAGATGCTGAACATTTTGTCAAAGATTTATATGTTTTCGCACATGATATAGAACCAATGAAGGGTAAACATATGTTGTTAGCTACACTTGATGTAGTTTCCTTGTTTACAGTTATACCGAATGATTATGGTATTAACAGTGTTGACAAAGTGTTGACTGACTGTGGCAAACACAATAGTAGTTTTATAAGATCAATATGCATGCTACTGAAATTGGTCTTAGAAAACAATGTCTTCATTTTTCAAGAGAAATTTTATTGGCAATGACGAGGAGTTGCCATGGGGACCTCCTGCGCCAACAGCTATGCTAATGTTGGGATGTTATGTTGGGAACAAGCCATCTTAGAAAATGTTAATTTCAAGCTTAGTCTTAACTTTCTAAACGTAATGTTACTAATCAGAAATATAGATGCATTTCAAACTTACAGCCCTTGAGGTTATGTTTCAATTATGCTAGAGACATACAACATTGTACTGACATTATTAATAAAAATTGCAAAAATTTTAACGTCTGATACACAGATTAAAAAATATATTGGAGCTAAACCACAGTTTACTTTAAAAAATCAGAAGTCCCTACGCAGACATTTATGTCATTTTAAAGAGAATACTTGTCCAAGTGGAGTCAAAGGTAGCAGACCTTGTGGTAAATGCAATTTCTGCAGGTATATAGATACTAATACATCCTTTCAACATCCAGATACACAAGAGGTTTTTACTTTTAATATCAATGCTCGATGTGATTCCCTACATATAGTATATGTCGCTACATGCAATATTTGTAGCAAATTTTATGTAGGTAAAACTGACAGAACTTTTAAAGAAAGAATTAGGGAACATGTGTACCACATAAGAAAAGGCAGTTCACACAATGCCTTAGAAAAACATACCAGTGATACCAATTCCCAACATGTATTTTCTTTCAGGGCTATAGGTAGAGTTTTTGAAAGTATATGTGGAGGTGATGTCAAGATAAAAACTGAAAACTTAGAGGCCAGATGGATCATTAGACTTAAAGCTACTATAGGTCATGGCCTGAATGATAATATCCCTTTAAAACCAGCTCTAAGAAATAAACCCCTGTGCAGATAAAATGTTTTTAATCACAGGTTTACATGTATTTTACTTATATTTATGTTTTTATATTTATATTGTATTTATGTATTTTGGACTTTTGGACTTTACTAGTATTATTTAATACAGAGCTTGTATCTTGAATATACCTTTAAGAATGCTCTAAGCTGTATGTGGTAATTAGTATAAGTAGAGGAGCTAGTACCTTGATTTATTAAACCTGAAGAAGCCCACAGGGTGAAAGCGCTTGTGTCTTGTTTTTATGAACAATAAACCTTTGAAGCCTGGAGCCTTACCTCAGTGTTTTTGCTGTTTTGATGGATTTTATTTCTTTTCTGAGGTATCTGGTTGAAGTTGGAACTTTTTTACTTTTATTTTTACACTGTAACAAGCAATTACTTTTACATCAAAGTAAGTCAATGGATTTTCCATCTAGTGCACTGGGAGGTAACCTGGTCTTTTTAGGTTAGGGAAACACTTGTGATTTCTTAATGTAGTTGTATTGGCTGGTTGGTGTATTAGTTAGATCATCTTGTTTTCTAGTGCCTTTATAAATTCTGTATAACTAAGTGGCTCTTAGCTCATTTATTCAAAGTGAAGTACTTTTATTGAATAATCACACTTTTATAAGCTGCTTAAAGTACACTGTTGTATCTATATCTTTATGTTTGTTTATGGCAGCATTTCTTACTGTTCAAGTTTGTCTGTGGTAGCTTTTCACTCCGTACACTCCTTTACTATGTTTTTATATTAGGAGACCTGAGATTATTCATCTAGTGGCAGTAGGTGTCTACCTGGTCTATCTGAGCTGGGAAACATACAAAAGGGCTCCATGTATTTTTTTTTTGCACTTCTGTACATTTGATTTGAACTGTTGTGATACCTAGACAGCATAGACTCGATTCGGACTTTCTGAATCTAGCCTGTTATTCATACACTTGAGAACTAAACCAGCTGTCTTACATTAAGAAGGAGTCATCTGCACTCTTGTGGCAAGAGATTGTGGATCCAGCCTTGTCTGAGCTGGGGCTTGCTGGAGGAAGGTTCATTTTGTGCTTTCCTATTGGGAGATTAGCTTAAAAGTATGTAATTGCACCTGTATTTAAGCCTCACATCTGTGTGGGTTTGCTCTCAATTAACTAGAATTGCTCCACATTTGGCATCCTTTGCAAGAGGTCTAGAGTGTTTCTGCTTTAATCCAAGCCATCCAAGGCAAAAAACAAGAAAATAAGTATATTGTGTGATTCTTCTGCACTTTTTGTACTGTATTTTATCAAATTTCTGCATCATTTCTATTTTGTTTTATTTTTTACTGTTTGTGATTTCTTCATTCTCTGCACTATTAAGAAGGGCTCCCCTGCACCCTTGTGGCAGAAGAATGTGGATCCAACCTTATCTGAGCTGGGAATTGCTGGAGGAAGGTTTATTGTGTGCTTTCCTATTGGTAAATTATCTTAAAAGTCTTTTAATTTCACCTGTATTTAAGCCTCACATTTGTTGCAACACACTGTGCAACAGGGGATAGTGGTGCCCTGTATAAATGGAAATGGCTCAGAACTCAAATGTTCCCTAGATATCTGTCAGTGGAACCCTCCCAAGTGTCCCTACTGCACTGTGGATGCACTGAGCAGCATTGCAACACTTATCATTCATAGCCTTCAATAGAACAAGCAACTTTGTTAGTCCTAGCACTAAACAGGTCAAACTATCCCACTCCCTTCCCTAATAGTACATACACTAAAAACCTGATATAATGAACAGGCAGTTTCCCAACATTTCATTGGCTAGCCTGATTGATGTGGGTATCCTGAGACAATGTAGTAATTGACTCATGTATACTGACAACCACTTACTCTTAAAACAAACAAATACCCCTATGTGAGAGATGTAATTATACTGTGAATCTGGAATCAATTTTCTCATGTAACAACAGACCGGACATCAAACAGGTTGTTAGCATAAATATACACTTCATCTCTCACACAAAATGAGGTCACGACGCATAAACCCACATACATGGAGGTAGTCATTAGGAGCCTACTAAAAGATCAAAGACCTCCCAGTTGTAAACCACTTCCACATACTGCTATGCAAACAGAAACCTCTACACATAGTAACTCATACCAGTGTCTCAGCAAACAACCCCTAAGACAAAACACCTCAAAACCTAAAGTCTTGATCACAGGTGACTGCATAGTGTGATACATAGATGTCCCCCTCACCAGGCTGGACAAGGAGAAGGTCATGGTAAGCTGCCTGTCAGGTGCCAGGATCCATAAAATTGAGCATGCACTCAAGTCACTCAACAACAAGTACTGTTATAACTCTGTCATAGTCCATGTTGGGGTGAAAGACTTTGAGACATACCTCTCTGGACTATATGAAGAAAGACATGACTGAACTCTCAGATTTTGTGCCCCAGAAGGAGGTATGAGCCTAGCCCTATCCAGCATTCTCCCTTCAACCAGGATGATGCCACAATATAAACAAAAAATGATTAACTTCAATAATTGTCTTTGCTTGTGGTGTTGCTTCAGGGGAATCCAGTATCTGTCAGCCTGGGAAGACATGTTTTGCCAGAGATGTTCTGCACCTGTCTCCTTTAGGCTTTCATATACTGGCAAAGGCTCTTGCCCACCCCTTAGTGCCTTTTTAGGCAATGTCAGTACAACAACATTTCTGACATAACAAAATCCACTCGAGAAAAACTCAAGGTGCTTCTTAATGCTGGGTGTCTAAACATGAAACTGCCCTCCCTGGAAGCACTCCTCACCTTGAAAGAAGATGACATCTGTGCAGTCACTGAGACATGGTTCAAGGCCACGGAGGGCACCCTAGCTGTACAAAGCAATGATGGCTTCCTCTCATTCAGACTGAAAATAAGCATGGAAGAACCAAAGATGGAGTTGTATCAATCTTCATTAAAACCAAGTACACTTTGTGGCTGGTCAAACAGCACATCTCTCAAACTACTTCTTGTCAAATTAACTATAGGCAAAATACTGTACCACGTCATTGCTGGCTACAGGTCACCCCCCATGAACCAGGAAATGTACACTGCCTACCTGGACTTACTAGACTCATGACATACAGTCCATCACCTTAGTAAAGGGGGATTTCAAATATCCTTCCATCAACTGGGTGACATACATGAGCATGAACATGCTCAACAAGAGGTTCCTGGATTTTGTCAACAGAAATGCTCTGGAACAGATCGTCTGCACCCCCACAAGGGGCTCAAATGTCCTAGACATAGTACTCTCCAGCATGGGGGTTCAATGCACTCCCCCAATGTGATGCCATCACTGGTAAGGTCGGAACATTAACCAGTGTTGTTCAAAGTAACTATTGAATCTGTCACGACCACAAGATCAAAAAACATAAAAACTTTTCCCAAGCAAACTGCAGCCTACTAAGCAATGGTAAAATGGTTTAATACCCCCTGCAATCACAGACAACAATGACTCCTATGCAGAGGTGTACACAAATGGCGTGTAGAAACAGGTAAGCAACTGTATAGACTCAGCTGTACCAGACTAGATTAAAACCAGGTCCTCCCAAAAAAACAAGCCACCCTGGTGGATCTCTATAAGTATAAACAGATTATGTAACAAAAACAAAGAAACTAATATCTAACAACAAGAGCAAATGGACTCAGCAAAGGAAGAATTCCATCCACAGCTTGAACAAGCCAATCAGAAATCTTGTAAAGTATTCTAAAGCTAATTACAAAGCTAATATAACATACTTAACTAAGGATAATCATAATGCATTCTTTAACTACATCCAAAATCTGAAAGGGAATGCCCAGCTATGTGCCGAACTGGTAGTAGATGGTACCACTCACACTATAGTGAAGGAAATTGTCAACTTGCTAGCTGACAGATTTGGCACAAACTTCACCCCCCTATCCCCACCAGTTATACGCCAAAACATACCTAGCAGCAGTCCTCTGTCTAGTATTTCTAGGGATCATTTCATATCCACACTCCCCAAGGCCAAAAACATTGCCTTAATGGGACCAGATAACATTCCAGGATGCTTATTAAGAAATCTAAAACAGGACCTAGTAGACCTGCTTGGCATTCCCTTTAACCATAGCCTGAGAATTAAGTTTGTTCCGGCAGAATGGAGAAGAGCAACAGTAATCCCCTTGAATAAAGGGGGGTCATCAACCAACTGTGGGAGCTATAGATCCATGAGTCTAACCAGCCTCATCTGCAAGGCCATGAAAAGAATCATCATAGACCTTAGCAACAAGAACATAGGTGTCCTTCAAATTTTAGACCCAAACCAGTTTGGCTTTGTTAAGTATAAATCATGCTTATTAAACCTAGCAGAATTTTTTGAGAAAGTCACTAAATCCCTGGATGAAGGTAAGACAGTTCATACTGCCTATCTTTACCTAACCAAGGCTTTTGACACAATCCCCCATTCAGTTATCATTGAGAAACTCTGTTTCTGCTGGGGATTAACCGTTACATCACTAGATGGGTAGCCAATTGTCTCACTGACAGAACACATACTGTCAAATTTTGGTGACTCTACCCTCTACCAGTAGACCTGTCACCAGGACCACACCACAAGGATCTGTGCTGGGCCCTTCACTGTTTGGAATCTATTTCTCAGAGGTCCAGGTTAAAATAGATGGCCTTTGGCTTACCAAGTTCACTGATGATTGTAATTGGGTGGAATCAATGAGTTCCCCCAATGATGTTAAGATATTACAGGAGGGGCTAACACAGTCAAATGACCAATGCCAAAGGCATGGTCTAAAACTAAACACAAAAAGTGCATTATTACCCCCTTTGGCAAAGCAGAATTCATTGCTAATTGCAATAATGACAGCACCCCTCCATGAGTTCAAACCCAGTGGTATGAGATCTGGGAACACAGGTAGATAGCAATTGGAACTTCGATCAAGTTTCCACAGTGGTAAGGAAACCCTTCTATGTTACATATCTCATAAGTAAGGATATCACATCCAGATCTAAGGATGTTATAACTCCACTGTACATGACTCTCATCAGACCATTGATAGAGTACAATGCTACCTTCTCCAAGTACCTCATCAGGCACATGTAGCAGCTGGAGAAATCCCAGAGGATTCAAACCAAGGAAGTACATGACCTCCAAACAAAGACTTACATGGCTAGACTGAAAGCCCTGTCACTGTACTCTGTGTCATATAGGCTGCTGAAAGGCGACTTGTGCCTGGCCTACAAGGTAGTGTCTAACTACAGGGGTCCAGGGAAGTAAATAGTGTGGGAAGAAATAGCCAG
>NC_056725.1:999422399-999504899 GCF_019279795.1 Protopterus annectens | reverse complement strand
CTGCATACAGTTTCTCAATCATAATAATTGTCTGTAAGACTCAACATACTATGGAGCATGTCTGAAACACCCTAGGGATGGTCATGCAATATGGTGGCATGAGGTATTTGTAGTTAACGTCCTTGAATAATTATACCTCACTTTAACCCCACTCTCTTCCAGGCAGACATCTTCATTGCATTGCCATTTTCTCCCGTTCCTTGTCCAGGTCTTCCAGCATTCAGTCTGCTTATCAAATAAGGGTGATATTCAGAGCTTATTCACAAAACAATACTTAATTTTTGTGAGTATCATACCCATACCTTTTAGTCAATAAGAAAGAAGTTTTGCCTCATGCACCCAAACGTCTTTCTTTGAGGTGTGGTAGAATAACATTTAGCTTTTAGTTTTTTAGGACTACTGCCATCTTATCATTTATTATTTGTTTTACTTTGGATTTTAGGATTGTATTACATTGCCTGTTGTTCTCAGCCTTCTGAAAGTTCCATACCTCACGGGCAGATAAAAGATTTGTTAGATGAATTATACAAATAAGTATGTTAAATGGACAAGCAGGTAGGCCCATGCTTGAAAAATGAAGTATACTACATTGTATTGTATTGAATTGCAACAATATATGAGCCTTCCCATTTCCTCCACTGCATCATTATCTAAGTTTTTAAATGCATTACTAGTCAGCCTTTCTTTGTATCATATTTAACCAGCATGGGTATAAGACCTCGCCATTTATTTTCAAAATTTGTAATACCCTAACTTTCTTAGAACAAATTTTCAAAGCCCTTCATCTTGTCATGAAAGCAGGAAATCAGGAGGAATAGGATTGTAATCCAAACAACCAAGGTGAAGCAGCGAATAAAACCTCTAAAGAAATAGCATATCCACAATTTATTAACCGCTTTCGTCAACAAGACTTCATCAGAATACAGAATGAAATAAAAAACAAGTTTATATAGTTAAAATCCAATAAAAACCATCACGTGTTCAATTAAACAATTACTTGTAACAATCAAGAACACTAATGGTGAAGGAGGGTGGTTGATTTCTAACAAAACTGACGGTCAAGTTAATGTTAACTTAGTTTGTTCATTGCGTATGAGCTCTGATTGTTACCGCATTCAACAGATGTTGACAAAAAACTGGAGGGTCATCAGGGGAAACTCTGATATTTCCAATGTCCTTGGAGACAAGCCATTTTTTGTTCAGCGGAATAATTTTAACATTAAAAAGATTTTAGAACACAATGACACTAAAGTTGAATGCGACAGTGCTTCCCTTACATTTAAGAGAGGGACGCATTGTTGCAACCAATGTAATATGTGTAGGTTTATTTCTGTAGGACCCTATGTTACGGTGGCTTCCCATGATAGGACTTTTACAGTTCCTGGTTTTGTTAATTGTTGTACTCAGGGAGTGATATACATTGCCCTGTGTTCCACCTGCAACGCTTTTTACATTGGCATGACGACCAGGCAGTTAAAAATTAGGATAAGAGAACATTTGTACAGTATTAAAAAATGTGACAACACTAATGCCCTGTACAAACACTCGATTAAGTGTTCATCTTTTAAGAAGTTTTTATTTTCTATACTTGAAGTCTGTAACAAGGACTTAAGAGGTGGGGATTTTAAGAACTATCTCATGCAGCGAGAAACACATTGGCAGATCAGACTGAGATCTGACTGCCCCCCTGGTATTAATGATTCCATTAATATTAAGTGTTTCTTAAAGTACCGTAAGCTTAGAATTAATAAAGACAATGGTAATGTGTCTTTTCCTATAATGTGACATTAGCAAAGGTTTTTTAAATCTTGATTGTTACAAGTAATTGTTTAATTGAACACGTGATGGTTTTTATTGGATTTTAACTATATAAACTTGTTTTTTATTTCATTCTGTATTCTGATGAAGTCTTGTTGACGAAAGCGGTTAATAAATTGTGGATACGCTATTTCTTTGGAGGTTTTATTCGCTGCTTCACCTTGGAGGAATAGGATTGTATTAATGTTAGAATATGCATTATGTCTACCAAAGTGGAAAAATGGAAGACTACAAATAGTCAAACCAGTCTGGCAATAGATAAATAGGGAAGGAGTAAAGTTTGTCTGTATAATCATCTTGCCCACTGGATGAAGTCCTACATCTATATTTTATTTGTTTTAATCTATTTGTAGCTTCTGTTTTAAAGGGATAACCAGTCTAATGACACTTTCAGGTGCATACATATCATTACATTATAATTGCTTACCCAGTCTCTCATTTGCACCTGCCCCCATCCCCAAGTGAAATTATGGAATACTGCCTATTCACACTGTCCTGTACTTATGATTTTGTAGTTTTCTCATTAAAGTACTTCTCCTGTATGTTCACTCTATCTTGATTGTCTAAGTAATGTTTAAGTCGTCCGTATTTTTAACATGTTTATTAGCTCCCTTAATATTCTATAAAGTTATTTTTATACATTCATTATTTATTTTTATTTAAATGTGATGTCTGTTCTGGAAGAAGCAATGGTTGCCGTAGACCATTTTCAGGCTTGTCTTACTAATACATTATAAACACAAGACAGGTACTGAGACAAAACAAAGCATAGAATGAAGAGAAAAAATATTTAGCAATTGGACTTTTGACAATAGAGGATATATAATCCATGCAGAGATCAAGAAAGAACATTTTAAGAAGTTTACAAAATGGTGTGGTCACATATTCCAATCACCATGCCAAGCTATCAATCTTAATAAAAGTTCATAGTTAGGGGATAGTTTGCATACATATAAGATGAACAAAGTTGACTGGTGTGGCATGAAGTGGATGAAAGCACTAGTTTAGAGAAACTATATGCAATATTTGCAATAAGACCATTCTGAAAGAAAGGCAATATGTAGGAGGACTAAGGAGGAGTGGAAGTAGTGGTCGAAATGGGAATATGGAGTAGGTGGGACATCCAAATATTGCAATGCAACAGTATAACCCAGGATAAAGACAAACCAGGAAAAAGACCAAACTGAAAAGTTGTAATCCACACCACAGGAAAAAGAAGCCTTCACGAATGGTTAACAAATTTTCTTTAATCCTTAGCAAAAAGAGTATATAAGCACTTTCATTTTAAACCACAAAACTTCATCGGATACAAATAAAAAAGACTCAAGCCTGTGTTTAAATATCCTTATGTTGCATTGAGAGCAAACTCCACCCCTATTAAGTCATTTTGATTTAAAAATACATGTCCCTCTATAAACCAAAAGTTCTAGCAAAGACAGAGCCAGCATACTGTGTACGAAATCACTTTAATAAAATAAATAAACAGACCGGTTTCGGCCAGAATAATATCACAGCCTTCCTCAGTGCAAATAAGAAAAAATGAAATTGAATTAAACAATAAATACATGCTTCTAGAGGCTGATTGGTCCATCTAAAATTATTCATTCAAACCAGGAGGGAACAACCCTCCCAGTTTCACAATCCACTTTTTCTCTTTATTATTTAAAATGGAATGCCAACCAATTTTATTGGACTTATTGCCCTTTACAATGTCAATAATCAAAAATGAGAACCTAGCAGTCGGATGTATCAAATGGTGTTTGTAAAGTGCATTTGAAAGTTTCTTATTTTTAATATTGCTGATGTGTTCTGAAATTCTAATTCTAAATGGGCGAGAGGTCTGACCAATGTAAAAAGAACCACAGGTACATGTAGCTTGATATACTAACCAATCAGTACTACAGTTGGCAAAGAAATTAATATCATAAACTGAAGAGCTGTTACGACTAGAAAATTGTTTAGATTTTACCACCTTATCACAGTGGATACAATGCCCACATGGATAGCAGCCAACTAATGGGTCACTCATAATAGTAGTTTGTATATATTGGGAAGGTTGATATATAGACCCATGTTTATAGTGATTGAAACAAGAAGCAAAGTTTTTACCTTTCCGGTATGAGAATAAACAACTTTCAGATATAATTTGAGATAATTCTTCATCATATTGTAAGATATTCCAGTGTCTCCTAACACTTTCAATCAAGTTCACCGTGTTCCTAGCATATGTTGTAACTAACCTTATGGGTTGCTTTGTTGTAGCATTGTGATCCCTGTACTTCAAAAATTCTTCCCTGTTAGTTGAATTAACCAAATTGCTTGCCTGCAACACATAGCCTATGCCATAACCCCTAGCTTTAAATCTACCAGTAAGATCCTTCCTATGATTCTGAAATGAAGAATCATCTGAACAAATTTGTTTTGTTCTAATAAATTGTGATTTGGGGATGTTGCGGGCTATGTGTGGAGGATGAAAACTAGACGCATGGAGTATGGTATTATATTGGGGATATTTTCTGAACACTTCAGTGCCCAGCGTGTGATCTGATAATCTATTAATATTTACATCCAAAAATGTAATACTATTGAGATCATAATGGATGGTAAATTGCAATCCCCAAGGGTTCCTATTTAGGTAAACTAAAAATTCATGTAGCATGTTGACCTCTCCTGTCCATACCATCCAGCAATCGTCTGGTCTGTTTATTTATTTTATTAAAGTGATTTCGTACACAGTATGCTGGCTCTTTCTTTACTAGAACTTTTGTTGTGTTTTTTGAGCCGTGCATTTGCCCTACGCGCAGGAGAGTTGTTTTGATTGGTACACCTTGTTCCTGTTCCTGCTGTGGGCCTGTGTACTTGGTACTGATTGCACGTTATCTGTGCAATCGTGTTTTTGTTTTATTAATATATCTTCTTTGTGGCATTTGGACGTCCTTTTAGTGGACTCTTTATTTAGGAGTGCTGAGGATTTATTGCTCTATTTGTTACTATCCAGAAGCAAGCTTCAGATATGCGAGGCGTTAGTTTCCAACACGTTGTTTTCTGGTATGGCGGATGACCAAGCTTCGTAATGCGAACCTATTTGGTGGAATCATTATTGTTTGTACGGTGCAGTATAAGCATTTTACTATTTGGGTGATGTGTTCAACTGGAGCTGTTGCATATTGCAAGCTTCTGACATTTTGTGTTTCCAAATAATTTTCAGACACTGTGGATTATTCCAAGCATGTGTATACAATCTTTTACGGACATACGCATGCAACACTAGAGGCTTGTCCTTTTCTGAATCGATGGGCCTTATTGTGGTTTGGGAACACAAGGTACTGTAATAATTCTCTTTTATTTTGGTGATTGTACACAGAGTGGAATTTTCATTTGGTGGAATCCGCATCTTTTTCATTGGGACAGTATCTATATAATGGACAAACAAGAATCTATTGGAACTATTTACAGCTGGGATATCCATTTGGGAAGATCTTTTTATGAAGCATAGTTTTAAGTGGCTTATTATCTGGTGATGTGTGCGATTGCATTCGTCGAGCATTGGAAGCTTCAGCCATTTGGTATTTTGCAACGTTACTGCAGACTTGGGTTCAATTTAAGCAAGTGTATGTGACATTTTGAGATTCGTTTGGAATATATGTATGCACTATATGGACCCTTTTCAGCATGTTAGCCTTTCTTTAAATTGATGGGCTCCCTTTTCTTTTTGTTATTACAATCACAAGGCATTGTGGAACTTTCGATTATTTGGCGACATTATGTGGAGAATAATTTTTCCTTTGTGATATTTGTACTTTGCTTTTAGGGATATTATTATCTTTATAATGGATAGTTAGAATTTCTGTACAGATGTGAATATTCGATTTCTGTTTTAGGAACCTATTTAACACTCTAACTTTGAATTTTGTACATTGAACATTGTAAATATTTTCCAGTGGATGAGACATTGCATGATTGATACACCCCACCCTTTCTTTTCTTTTAGTACAAAATATAGGTTACGATCTAGTGTTCGATTGATATATTTTTCTGCAATTGATACTTATTATTTAGTTGTCTTTGGTTACATCAATATAGATAGATGGGACATATTACAAATTCATTTTTATATATTGTATCTGTTGTTAGCAACATTGGTATATGAGCCAATACATACAATTTTTGGTCCTACAGATAAAGAATAAGGTTTTTTGATTATTTCATTTTTTGGTCATAATACCAAAACATTTTGAAACAATCTGGCCTTGCTGCTGTATATATTTTTTTCCATGAAATCACTTTTGTTCTGTGGTCCAGAGTTTCATTTTTAGTGGTTGGAGTGGAATTACTGTGATAAGGTGGTAAAATCTAAACAATTTTCTAGTCGTAACAGCTCTTCAGTTTATGATATTAATTTCTTTGCCAACTGTAGTACTGATTGGTTAGTATATCAAGCTACATGTACCTGTGGTTCTTTTTACATTGGTCAGACCTCTCGCCCATTTAGAATAAGAATTTCAGAACACATCAGCAATATTAAAAATAAGAAACTTTCAAATGCACTTTATAAACACCATTTGATACATCCGACTGCTAGGTTCTCATTTTTGATTATTGACATTGTAAAGGGCAATAAGTCCAATAAAATTGGTTGGCATTCCATTTTAAATAATAAAGAGAAAAAGTGGATTGTAAAACTGGGAGGGTTGTTCCCTCCTGGTTTGAATGAACAATTTTAGATGGACATATCAGCCTCTAGAAGCATGTATTTATTGTTTAATTCAATTTCATTTTTTCTTATTTGCACTGAGGAAGGCTGTGATATTATTCCGGCCGAAACCGGTCTGTTTATTTATTTTATTAAAGTGATTTCGTACACAGTATACTGGCTCTGTCTTTGCTAGAACTTTTGTTGTGTTTTTTGAGCCGTGCATTTGCCCTACGTGCAGGAGTATCATTTTGATTGGTACCTCTATAAACCAAACAGAAAGAATTGCAGTAAAACTGGTATAAAAATATTCCTACTTGAAAAGACTTGCCCCCGGATTCTGCAAGCCTTGCACGGCGTGCAGGATTAGTGCAGGAGCTCCAGCAGGCAATATGTCTGCCGTGCAATCCAGGAATAACCTGTAGGGGCGTGCATGAGCGCTCCTGCACTAGTCCTGCACGGACTCAGCCCCTGTATGCAAATTACCCCATTTGCAGGAGAAATCCATGCAAATGAGATGAATTTGCAATCCAGGAAGCTGGAAACCGGCCATGCAGGAATAGTGTAATCTGCAGAAATGTACTCTGCTAGTAACAGAGTACATTTCTGCATATTCCAAAACGGCGCCATGACAGCTCCAAATAAAGGGTGGATATCATTTAGAAAGCATGCCAATGGCCAAGTATAAGGCCATTGGCATGGAAAATAGTTGAAAAAAATCAACTTTTATTTTTTTTAGCCGATGTCAGCTCTTTAAGCGTTGGGCAGTGGCGCACAAATGGGATCAGGGGAAAATAAGAAAATAAACCTAAAATAAGCATTCTAACTAAAATCACTATTCTGCCATTATAGTCAATGGCAGGCGGAAGACAACATGGCCATTGAATAGTGGTTGCTAAGGGGGGAGGCTCAGTGTGAGACATGTAACTATGCATTAGCAGGCAATCCTATGCAAATGAGGGATGAAAGTGAATCCCAGATTTCTCCTGCATTCTAGTCAGCTCCCAACAATATAAGAGCAGGAATAGCTTGGTGCAAGCCTAAAGAGTTAGATGACATTATAGAGGGGTGTGTCAGGCATACAGTAAGTGGATTGGTGCCCTGTGGCTCATGTTTGCTCCTACCTTAGCACAGCTAGGCAAGGAGGTGTGTTTGAGGGTGCCTAGCACTCTTTATATTGCCTAAGCAGGTGGGTACACTGCACACAGGGTTTTAAAGAAAAAAAAAGTAAACCAGGAAATAGCAGCTCTGTGCACATTTGAGCAATTGAGCACTGTGTTTGCGTGGCACACCCCCAGGCTTAATCAGGAAGGCATTGGGAATGGAAAACAGCAGTAGGAAGATAATCAAGGAGAACTAGCATAGCTGGCAGGTGAAATGTATCAGAATCAGCCAATTACACAGGCAGCAGACCAGCCCAGCCCAGAACACTACTATAAACTATGCAAACACCTTCCCTCTGATTTTTCCCACACTCTACACCACCAATGTATACAAGTGGGGAAGTTTTAACAAACAAAATGATAGGGGCTGCAATAGCTATCATACAACAACTTGTGGAAGAGGCTGAGGGTGGTGATGATGTGAATGCTGTTATCCAACCCACAGTGAGGAGATGGAGAAGAGTGGACAGACCCAGGGTAACCTACCAGGGGCTACATGAGCTGGAGATAGTGGAGTGCTATAGGGTGGACAGGGACCTCCTATAGCAAATTGTTGAGCTGTGCTGGCCATGCCTGACACACAGAGCTAACAGAGGGGAACCCATTCCAGTGGATACCAAGGTATGTGTAGGCATAAGAATACTAGCTACAGGTACCTTCCAAAGGCTAACTGGGGATATGATGGGGATATCACAGACAACAACATCCAGGGTATTCCACCATCTCCTGGATGCCATGTCAGCACATGCCGGTGAACACGTATATTTCCCCAATACCCATGAGGCATTGGCCAACAACATGCAACTGATCCACCAAATAGCAGAATACCCTGAGGTAGTGGGTGCTATAGACTGAACACACATATGCATCAAAGCACCACTCGGTGAGCAGGGTAGGGTCTACATCAATCGCAAGGGCTTCCTCTCCATCGACTGCCAGGTTGTGTGCAATAATAATGAATGTATGTGCTGGCTGCCCTGGAAGCTGTCATGATTCCCAAATCTGGTATCTGACGCAGCTGTGCCACAGATTTTCCAATGGGGACATCCCTTACAGTCACCTAGTGAGGGATGCTGGATACGCACTGGAGCCGTGGCTGATGAAACCCATCAGAAATGCACACACACCCAAACAAGATCTCCATAATGAGGCACACGCACAGACCAGAATTATAATAGAGCATGTGTTTGGGATGCTCAAGTTATGGTTCCAGTGCCTGGGCACATCTGGTGGAGCCTTGCAGTACTCACCAGCTACATGTACCCAAATTGTTATCGTATGTGCCATGCTACACAATATGATCCTGCGGAAACAGCTGCAGCAGGAACAGGATGGGGCAGGCTCACACAGCTCCCCAACATTGCCAAGGCCTGCACAGGCATAGAGTGACACAGAGGAGGAACAACCTGAGCCTGCCCCAGTAGGCAGAAGGCAGTGTGCCCGGTTTACCCTGGCCTTGGCAAAGAGGCAACGCATAGTACGTATACTGACAAAGGAGGGACCCAGGGAATAACATCTTTCTCTGACTCTCACATACAGTAAAAGGGATGCCAAACATGATACTACCTGTGCTCAACCATGGGTAGGGAGTATACTATATGCATCCAACATAGACAGCCCTGCAGCACCACCCTCAATACCGGGACACCCCCGAGGTAAGTCACACAACCTACCAATTGCCGAATGGAGTAGAATGTGTTGTTACCTGTATCTATGGTATGGATGTGAGCATGCAAGGGAATCGGGTGGCTGAATGGTATGGCAGCAGATAGTAGACACCTACAGTCGCACCATGAGATCTGTAACAAATACTGGTCTTACCATAGTAGCCAGTACTAAACAAGGCAACAAAACCCACTGCAAAAAATGTGCTGGGCCATATTTGTGTCTGTATGACTCACACATGCCAGTCAGGGAGGTTCACATACCCAACAACAGTCTCAGCCAGCAAGACAGGTGTAGACAAACACAAAAAAAGGCTGTGCTATGGCCTCTGAATGATGCCTAAGGGTAACCCTCCTCCCCCAGGCCTACACAGACAGACTACAGCAGGTCAGGAAGTGGGATGTTAGTTCTGAAGTGTAGAAAGTGAGAAACTAATATGTAGGTCAATCAAAGCTAAGACCTGTAGTACAATGATATGCCTCTAGTCAGTATGATAGGTTAGAATACAGAATGAAATGGAGCACCTGACATACCAGTACAATCATAGCAAAAGTGTACAAGTGTCAGGTGTGCCCCCATCCTACGTAGAAATGTATAAACCGTCAGGTGTGCACTCCAATCCTGTGTAGAAATATAGTAACAGTCAGGTGTGTGTCCCCAATCCTGTGTAGAAATGTAGAAACAGTCAGGTGTGCCCCCCCAATCCTGTGAAGAAATGTAGAAACAGTCAGGTCTGTCCCCCCACAATCCTATGTAGAAATGTAGGAGCAGTCAGGTGTACCCCTTCCCCAAACCCAGCGTAGAAATGTAGTAACAGTCAGGTGGTCCCCCCATACCTATTTAGAAATGAAGTAATGGTCTGGTGTGCCCCCCCCAATCTGATGTACACACGTCATAACAGTCAGGTGTGCCCCTCCACAACCCTATGTAGTAATGTAGTAACATGTATGTGTAGGTATAATACCAGTGGAGCACAGATGCACAGAGGTGGCCAAGGTAGCAAGATAGGTTGTAGCATCTGCACAATATGCAGGTATGTGTGTGTTAGGTGAGTGTGTGTTTCATATTGTGTGAGAGTGATCAGTATGTATGCATGTTGAGGTAAGACCTGGTGGCCATTGCCCACTACTGCTAATGACAGGAACAAGTCCTCACAGCTGCAGTGCCAAAGACAATGCCCGCCAGTATAACACATGCTAGCAGTAAGCCATTGTAATTATATGATGGTAATATGTGTCACCATCTGAAAGAATGACATGGCATGACTGATGGGCCAGATATACAAGTAGTACACAGTGGAAAGTACCCCAGACATACAGTATATATTGTGTCACTGTGAAATGGACACACCCGTGGAATTGTACATACAGGTATGCATCACATTATCTGGTCCTGTAGTAGGGGATACCGGTGTTGTCTGCCCAAACACTCACAGATCACAAAGGAGGTAGGACTGATGTACTGGGAAACAGCTGATGTACCTGCACATGCAAGCAGAACTGGAATGCCCAATGCATATCTGTGTGTCAGATGCAAGTAGTGTCCATAGCACACATGCTCCCAGCTCACGCAAACACCACCCACAGGTACCTCTCTGGTTGTACCCCGACTGTGGGGAATGGGTACAATATGACCCCACCTATATATGGCAATAGCAAAAGAATGCAGCATGCAGTGCAGGTGTCCCATGCAGGTGTGTCACCAGCTGTATATAGCACCCTGCCAGCATCCACACCACCTGATCAAGACTAATGGAAGGTATTGGCATGAACACCTAGCACACCTACCCTGTCACCCCATGGGAATATACTGTATGGCAGTCTGAGACTGTAGGACTGACAGAATGGAATGGCATGCCACATCTGGCCCACAACAATACCTAATGGCCCACAGGCCTGTGTCTCACATGTACTGTCAATGCATGTTATGTCATGGATACCCAAATAACAACACAACACACTCCACATAAGCCATATGCAGGGCCATGTGGACAAACCACAGTAACATGTCCACCATGTCCCACAGCATGAACTGTGGGCCAACACCAGCACACAGCTGTGATGGGGTGATAACCTTAGGGAAAGAATCAGAGAATGTATGCATAATATAAGGAAGAGGAGAGAATAACAGGGGGGGTGGGAGCATGGGCAGCATGGAATGTGCAAAGTCCAACACAAAGCTGTTTGCACACACTATCCCTGGCTGTAAACACATAAATGGGTAGCTACATACCTGCTCATACACCACAATAGGGGTAATGTCCTGACTCATGGTCCCTGCCTCTGGGTAACCTGTGCAAATCTGTACAGCTGTGAGGTATTGCCATAGCAACAATATAAGGTCATACTTTCATGTTGATGGATGTACAAGTATGGGATCCCCTGGCCGCACTGTACCAAGGTGGATACACAGACCCAGCAGCAAGTGTCTGCAGCTCCCCCTCCAGGATGGCATAACCTACCATGAATATGTAGGTGTCTGCCCACAACACTGCACACAGCTGCAGTCACCCCTGTCCCCCAAGACATCAATGCGAGCAGGAATGTCCACCTGACGGTACATGAGGACATAAAACATCACTGTGTATAACTGTACACATGTCTGAATATCTTTGCTAACAGCAGTACCATATAGCTGAAGCAGCACAGACACAATCACCTACAGTACACACTAACCCCTGCACACTTTCTCCCCATATTGCCAAATGATTGACGGATACCCTGCAGAAACAGTTTGCTACCTGTAGGTGTACAACACAAAGGTCTGCACTGGAGTACAAACTACCTGGAATAGATCCACACATTCAATACAAAAGGGCATACTGGGCATGCTCACACACTTAAACAAATGAAGCCCATGTCTTCAAACAACAGGGGACCAGACATATCTGGCAGTTAAAGATGTTAGTGCAGACACTCCTCAGTTTGCACCACTCAAGCTTTGCATACACACTGGATAGGAATACAGACATATATCCAAGGACAACACACTATAATAAGCCAAAAGTAGATGTACATAGATGTGTGGAAGAGAGTGACTGTGACAAGGAGCCATCCATTATTAGGCCTGTCCCACCCAGCACACAGACAAATGGCTACAACCACATGAGGTTCAGATGTCACTCACTGTAGATATTAGCCACCATTATCTGTCAGGATTACAGGTTATGTGGTGCAAGTGCTAGCTGTGCAACATGACTGTACAACGAAGTAGTCATCTAGCAGCTGTATACACGTACCTGTGAAATATAACCCTGCATGTGCCTGCATGTGGTGTGTCAGCCTTTAGATGAATGGGTTATGGCCCATGCACACACACTGCCCTTTCCATAGCCCTAATATGAAAAGCCTGGTGAGGTCATCCACTGTGAAATACACCTTTGGGAAAGTTGTAACCCAGTAATCTCAGTAGCGTGTCCTATAACTGCATACTGCTGTAGTGTGATAAAATAGTTAGGTAGGGGTTCTAATCCCAGACATGGCAACTGTGTGCATGTGTGCGTGTGTGCATGTGTGCGTGTGTGTGTGTGTGTGTGTGTGTGTGTGTGTGTGTGTGTGTGTGTGTGTGTGTGTGTGTGTGTGTCTTGTCTGTGTAGAGAGCAATGCTTTTTAGGCTAGTCAGACTGACTACAATTCAAATGCCCTACTTTGACAAGGCTGCTGATGTCATTCACTGTGAAATTCATCTTTGGGGAAGGAGCACTCCAGTAATTCCCATGGTGCATCTTATAACAGCAATGCTTTTTAGGCTAGTCACATGCATTACAAATCAAATACCCTACTTTGGCAAGGCTGCTAATTTCATTCACTGTGGAATACACCTTTCGGAAAGCTGCAGCCCAGTAATCTCCGTGGTGCATCCTATAACTGCGTACTGCTGTAGTGTGATAAAATAGTTAGGTAGGAGTTCTAATCACAGACATGGCAACACGTGTGTGTGTGTGTGTGTGTGTGTGTGTGTGTGTGTGTGTGTGTGTGTGTGTGTGTGTGTGTGTGTGTGTCTTTGTCTGTGTAGAGAGCAATGATTTGTAGGCACTACTCACACTGACTACAATTCAAATAACCTACTTTGGCAAGGCTGCTGATGTCATTCACTGTAAAATTCATCTTTGGGGAAGGAGCACTCCAGTAATTCCCATGGTGCATCTTATAACAGCTTCATGCTGTCTTGTAGGGGGTCTATTCCCAAAAATGGCAGTTGTGTGTGTTTCTATGTCTGTATATGGAGCAATGCATTTTAGGCTAGTCACACTCACTACAATTCAAATGCCCTACTTTGGCAATCCTGATGATGTCATTCACTGTGGAATACACCTTTCGGAAAGCTGTATGTAGCCCAGTAATCTTCGTGGTGCATTCTATAACTGCGTACTGCTATAGTGTGATAAAATAGTTAGGTAGGAGTACTAATCCCAGACATGGCAACACGTGTGTGTGTGTGTGTGTGTGTGTGTGTGTGTGTGTGTGTGTGTGTGTGTGTGTGAGTGTGTGTCTTTGTCTGTGTAGGGAGCAATGATTTTTAGGCTAGTCATACTGACTACAATTCAAATAACCTACTTTGGCAAGGCTGCTGATGTCATTCACTGTGAAATTCATCTTTGGGGAAGGAGCACTCCAGTAATTTCCATGGTGCATCCTATAACATCTTCATGCTGTCTTGTAGGGGTTTTATTCCCAAACATGGCAGTTGTGTGTATTTCTATGTCTGTGTAGGGAGCAATGCATTTTAGGCTAGTCACGCTCGCTACAATTCAAATGCCCTACTTTGGCAAGGCTGCTGATGTCATTCACTGGGAAATTACACCTTTGAGAAGGAGTACTCCAGTAATCCCCATGGTGCGTCCTATAACATTTTCATGCTGTAGTGTGATATAGAACTCTAGTAGGGGTTGTGTTCACATACATGGCAGTTGTGGATGTTTCGCATGTGTTTCTATGTCTGTGTAGGGAGCAATGCATTTTAGACTAGTCACACTCACTACAATTCAAATGCTCTACTTTGGCAAGCCTGCTGATGTCATTCACTGTAAAATACACCTTTGGGGAAGAGTACTCCAGTAATCTATGTGGCGCATCCTATAACTGTATAGTGCTGTAGTGTAATAAACTAGTTAGGCAGAAGTTTCAATCCCAGGCATGACAGGTGTGTGTGTTTATGTCTGTGTGTGTATCTGTGTTTGTAATTCATATCCAGTGGGGGTGAGTGTGTAACAACTGGACTCAATGTGGAGTGGGTTTTGCAAATTTCGTATATGGTGGCCCTCGTATATATCACAATGTTCATCGTAAAGGGATACCAGATGTGAAGTAGCCGAGAGGCTGGGGTACAAATCCATACCCATACATGTGACATCAAGGCCAGCTGAACAAAGTGAGCAACCCTAGTATTACCCAGAGAACACTGTCAACCCATGTCTCATACAGACACACACACACACACACACACACACACACACACACACACACACACACACACACACACACACACACAAACACTTGCCTAGGCAACAGCCACTATGTTGGTAGTACCCTGCATATTGCCCTCTGATAGTAACCCTGGTGTGATTGCAGTGGGCTACAGAGGGCATGGCACCCCATCCATCAGTCCAATAGGCATGTAAATGCCGACAGTGTACCTTCCCCATGTTCCCCACTGGACACCTGCAACACCTGTGGTGCCACCAAATCTGACCCAAAAAGGGCATACCATGCCTGAAAAACATGCCCTGTATGGACAGATGCTACTGACACCAGGGAATACTGGTATCATGCTATCAATGTTGGTGCATGGTCAACCTGCCGTCCATTAACAGTTCCCGCAAAATGAGGCCGGGACTGGCACATCTGATGATAACAATCTGTAGAAAACATGGGCCGGACACCCCAGGTACAGTTCCACATGTCACTGTACATGCATGCGGGAGGTGTGCACATCCCAGTCACCATCCATGTCATGGACTAAGGAACACATACAAGACAAGCAATGCACAGCATTGGTCACATGCAATAGTCACCCAGGTGACTGGATGGTGAATACAATACCCACCTGTGTGGGCAAATTCAGACACTACACCGCTGAGCCACGATGCTGACCATTGTCATGTGGTCTGATACCAAGGTATACCCATCACCTAGCTGTGTATAGCCATCTGGCACAGTTGACCACCCATGAAGCAATGCACCCATGCATGTTAGTATTGGCACCCTGTGTCTGTGTTTGTGTTGTATGATGCGTATGACCACATTCATACTCACTACAACCCCCATGCTGTCTGTCAGACACCTCCACATACCCTTTGCCCATATGACCTCCGTATGACCCTGTGGTGCATGTGATACCAGCACAGTAATGTGTTGCAGCAGTCTCACTAGTGATGAGTTGTATTCCTGGCCCTGCCAAGTGTGTTAATATATGCATCCCTGTGAGAGTGTGGCTGTGTTGATGCTGGCACCTGTTCATGTGGACAGGCACATGTACTACACCTACTGTATAGCTACCATATCCCTGTTGCAGATGTCACTCACCATCACATATACGTTTTGAGGGCTCCTCAATATATAACCCATGTGGCGCATCAAATAACTGCATAGACATGTAATAGCACTACATAGTCATCAGGGGTTTGATACCCTGTACTGGTAGGTGTGTGACACAAACATGCTTAAGTTTTACTCTCCCACCCCTCCCTGACTTTTCTTTGCCTCTGTCTGCCTCTCTCACTCCCTCTCTGGTGGGTGTAGAGACTTACACCTGCTTTGCTTAGGCAGCAGCATGTGTATGTTAAGTGATTCTCATGATCAGCTGATAGCCTCCACATGAATTGCAGTCCTCCTCTAGCTGATTGCATGTGGAACAGCTGTGGTAACATTCCCATAGCCAATTGCATGGAAACACACTCCAATATCTAGGAGAATCATGTTGGTGTTGGGTCTTTACATTCACTGTGAGCAGGAACTCGATCTGTTGTTTGGCAAACGGCATCTCAGATGGATTGATTTATCTCAACACATACATACACAAGAGGGCAACAGCACACACAGGAGGGATTTGCCTGACCTGTCTACAGACTGTAAGTGCTGCTATACTGAATTTGTAGTAATGTTGGTTTAACAGGGTGTTTGTGGATATGGCTGCCCTACATGTTTTAATACCTACCATGTCAGTGTTATGTAGGTTCCCACATCTGTAGGTTCATATTGTGTGTGGCAGAGTTGTGTTGTGTGCCACAGAGCACCTGTCTGTGAACTGCAGAACCTGTGATCTGGCTGTCTGTGAAGGGTGAGTGAGGTGAGTTGCAGGTAGAGTTACTGAGTGAGACACATCATCATGTTGCTTCTTTTCCAACACCTGTTACAACACTAAAGCTACAACAGCAGTTACAGGTTTGTCATCTGTATGAAATTGTGCCATTGGGCACTGGTGTGTAACTCCAGCCACAACTCGGTCAACCTCTGTACAGATGTCATGCAGTAAGAGGTGCATATGTGCTGTACACCCTAATTAGTGACATCATATCTGATAAGCCAGTGAGATATCAGACTGCTACACATATTATGTATAGTAGGGGTTATATTTTATGACATAACATGGACATTCCATGGTTGTGTGTACAGTACTGAGGTCTGTGTACTTATGGTGATTGTCGACAGTGTGTGTATTGTTGATATGTACTTTGGCCTGTGTACAGACTGTGGTAGATGTAATTGTTCTTGGTCCTGTTCTATCTGATGTTACATGCTGCTCCATTGTATATTACCCTATCAGCATACATGTTTGTAGGGCCATACACACATATGTCCCATACCACAGACAGCTATTGGACCACACTGTGTAGCAAGCCCAGTATATGTATGGTTAGTGTGTGAGTGGCACATATCAGGATGGTGTTGAACAGATAGTCCTTATACTGTAATATTATGCTAGCTTACCATATGTGGCTGTGGCTGTGTTCACATTGGTTGTGGCTATGCATTTTCATGCAGGTGCATTATTCTCTGTGCTGTGACATGCAAGTAGAGCCTGCTATATATACTGGTACACGTGCATCCCCCCCATGGGAAATGTAGGCCAGTGTTGAGCCAGTCTGCCTGTAGCCTGCACAGTGCTTTGTTACATGCCTAGCAGCTTAGTGTACTTACCCAGTGAAATGTCATTTCCAGATACTTGTCAGATGTACTGCTGCCAGGCCACCATAACAGTCATGTATGTCAGACAGAGCAGTGGGATGCTGAACAGATGTATGTCAATATATAGTGGGTAGTATGGCACCAGTGGTTATTACATGTCAATGTAACCTATGGGGGACAAATGTATACCAGTACTTACGTGTTACACCCATCAACATAGCTGTTAACATCCACATTGTCAGGCTTGGTCCACATGTCTTGCACTAAGGGGTTCTGTGTATACCTTTGGACTGTCCAGAGTGTGTCAGACTGTTCACATATATTTGCCAATATCTCTGCTGTAGTCCACAGGAGCATTATGTGCTAGCAGTGGTACTGTACTATGATGTCCTTAGGATGTCTGTCAGTAGCCAATGGTGCACATGTTAAAAGCAGATGTGACCTCCCACACACACCATATCTGTGAAGACAATCCCTATTACAGTACAAATAGTCTACAAATATACCTGCTATACATACCTGACATCCCCTTGCACTAAGAAGTTGGGACTATAGGGGCTGATGTAGGGCTACACTCCATGTTCAGGACATATGGTGAAAATATATATATATATAATTATCCAGATATCTATATAGATATATACACATATACACATTGATTATACATAGATAGATATGTATATGTACATAGATATACATATAAACACTCAGCTATATACATATACAGAGCAATATATGTCTAAACATATACAGATAGAGATACATATGCACATATATGTATGGATATCTACATATATATTGACAGTAGTAGGTATATCAGAATAGATATGTATGCACATATAGTTATAGATATCTACATATATACCAACATAACTAGGCATATCTGTACACATGGGACGTGCATACATATATAGCTATATATACAGGTCCCCTTCAGTAGATCGAACGTTTATAAGTTAGAACCACATATGGCCAAGACCATACGTTCGAACTTATAAAAGTCCGATCTGGCTGAATGGAGATCTCCGTACAGAGAGGAAAGGGAAGATTTCCCATGTCTACAATGTAGAGCGATCTCGGAGTTGGTATATTTAAGTAAGGGGCATGTTTGGTGCAGGGAGGCATATTCGTTTTGTGTTTTTTTGATTTTATGTGGTTTTACGTCAGTGTTCGAACTTTTATGAGTTTGAACATATGGTCTCGGCCATATGTGGTTCGATCTAGTAAAAGTTCGATCTATTGAAGTAGATCCATATATACATATATATACAAAGAGATGTACACATGGCCATATATATATGTAGCACTATACAAATGTGTATACAGACATATGTATGAGTATACATGTGTATGTACATGTAGACATATATGGACTTATTATATGTATGTAACCATATACCTGTCATGTGTAAACCTCACAATTGTGTATACCCTCCCAGATTTATCTCACCGTATGTATCTGTTATGTGTACATTATGACAAAACAACATATGTGATGTAACAGTCATATTAATAACAGGGACTACACAATTTAGGAAGTAAAGGCAATTGTTCAATACTATACAATGTATGCATTGACAGCTATATTGGTAAAACAATAGCTGTCATCAAAGTGGTCATGGTGTAGTGGTTAAGTGTTGTGATTGTAGTGTACAGGGTCTTGGGTTCAAGACCTGCAAGGGCTGCTCATGTTTTTGCTGGGCAAAACAAGGGCTGTCAGATACAGAATGGTTAAGTCATATTTGAGCAGCTTTAAGAGGGTTTGCATGAAGCTAAGCGGTGCTAAGCTATGGGTAAGTGTATGGGCACTTACGCAGTGCAGGCATCGCCTACCAGTGCACAAATCAGCTCAACTGTTATATTGCAGCAATGTTGATACTTGCTAAGCATGGCTTTGCCCTGGTAACCAGGTCAAACCACCCAGTCTGATAACATAGCAAGGTACTCACATCTGTAATAAGTTTATGTAATTCCATGTACTATACATGTGCCTACGTGCTGTCATTACAGTAACAAGGGGTGTGTGTGTGTCATGTGTGGGACACAGATGTATATGTGGCCTGTACAGCACTGTTATCCGTGTAAAAGGGTATTAGGCCAGGGTATGTGCTGTCACGCTGGCATGTAGTGTATCATGGCAGTACTACTGTTGACAGTGCTTACCCAGGCAAGAGA
Source organism: Protopterus annectens (assembly GCF_019279795.1). Taxonomy (NCBI): domain Eukaryota; kingdom Metazoa; phylum Chordata; order Ceratodontiformes; family Protopteridae; genus Protopterus; species Protopterus annectens. The sequence goes on along the minus strand of NC_056725.1, from coordinate 999,485,259 downwards.
AGATTGCTAGCTGTAGTACTGACAACAGACACACCTGCAGGCATAGCTGGACACTGAGGCCTCCCTGTTGTATCCCTGGTGTGTGAGCTGTGTCACAGTATACACCTCTTTCCTGGTAATGATCCGACATGTGAAATAGGTTCATAGGTTCATACTAGGCTATCTGCCCTAGGGCATTTATAAGCCTAGCCAGAATGTGTTTGGCTTTCACCACCCATTTTAAATTTATTTTGCTATGCCCTTTTTCGAGGTTAGGATACTGTGCCTCTGTCTAACAGTGACACAGAAGTGATACCCGGGGTAAACCTATGATCTCCCATCCACTCATCAAGACCTCCCTGGACTACATGAAAAGAGACATAGAGGAGCTCTCTGATTATGTAGCCCAGGCAGGTATGACCCTGACCCTGAGCAGTTTCCTTCCTTCACCAAGAATGATGCCACAATATAGAAACAAGATGATCATCTTTAACAATTTGCTTAATGTATGGTGTCATTCAAAGGGGATCCAGTGTCTGTCTGCCTGGGATGACATGCTTGACAAGCCACACTGCTTCACGAGGGACGGCTTGCACCTGTCACCCCTGGGATTCCGGATATTGGCTAAGGCTCTTGCCACCCCCATAGTGCCTTTTTTAGGCAAGGCTCAAATTCTAAACCTACCACCCTAGAAAATAAAAATGGGAAGAAACTGAGGGTAATGCTGCTCAATGCCAGAAGTCTAAATCTCAAAATGCACGCACTCGAGGCCCTTCTCAGTATGGAGAACATCAATGTCTGTGCTGTAACTGAAACCTGGTTCAAGGCTCCTGAGAGCACCCCGGCACTATTAGGTTTTACCGCATATCATGCATTCCGGCCCCAAAACCCGGACCAAACCACAAAAGGAGGTGTATCCATATTCATAAAGAATACCCACACCTCCAGGTTGGTGGCAACGCACAGCTTCGAAACCATCCAGGTGCAACTAACCATAGGCAAAACTGCTCTACAAATTGTAGCATGCTACAGGCCACCCTCTCAAACTCAGGAACCCCACACAGCCTTCCTGAAGACACTGGATGGTATAAATGAATCTCCAAACACCATCATATTGGGTGACTTCAACTACCCGAATATAGACTGGGAATATTACTCAAGCCCTAACTTTCTAGCCCAATGGTTCCTGGAGTTCATTAATTCAAATGTCATGGAACAGCTAGTCACTGTTCCCACAAGAGGAGAAAATATACTAGATCTCATTATCACAAACATGGGGACAAAATGCTCCACACCGGAAGTATATTCCTCATTGGTGAGATCTGATCATAAACTAATCTCACTGGAAATCCACATCCCGCCCCCACCCCAAACAAAGACCACAGTGAAGAACTTCTAAAGCAAACTTCACACTACTCAAGACTGGTGTGGTATCCTCAAGGCCCTGAGCCAGTGGAAACCACAACCCAAGCTGAAGCCCTTACAAATGCCTTCTATGAACACCTCCAGGACTGCATGGATCAGGCAATCCCAAATAAAACCAAGATTCTTTCCACAAGGGCAACGTCCAGTTTGGTGGACCCAGCCATTAACAAACTTTACAATAAGAGGAGAAAGCTATTACATGATAGAACAAAATCCATAAAAGGGAAGTCACCCCTGATCATTATTAGTAAAAATACAAGCACTCATAAAATCAACTAAGGCCCATTTTGAGAGAAAATTGCCATGGATTCAAAGGACAATCATAAGGCCTTTTCAGCTATGTTAGGAACCTGGTGGAAACTCCCAGATATGCTCAGAATTTGTCCAAAATGATACAAAAATCACTGAACCCACAGACATTGCCAACATACTGGCAGACAGGTTCAGTGCAAACTCACCCCCTCTCCCCCAAAGGAGAGATAACTATCCCAGCAGAGTGTAGCCTCCCAGACATCTCAAATGCACAGGTGAAAGCTGCTCTCTAAAGCTAAAAACACAGCATCAATGGGACCGGATGGTGTCCCCTGTGTGCTACATGAGCTAAATGAGGAATTAAACCCACATAAGGCAGCTGTTTAATCTCAGCCTTACCGCAGGATACGTGCCAAGGAGTGGCGACGGCAACTGAGGTCCCACTCTACAAAGGTGGTGCCTCACGGACCCTGGTAATTACCGCCCATAAGCTTAACAAGTCTAGTCTGTAAAGCTATGGAGAGGATCATAATGGAGCTCATAAACAAAGATATAGGGACTTGTAGACATTGGACCCGACCCAGTTTGGCTTCACAAGGGAAGATCATGCCTTTTGAACTTGGTTGACTTCTTCAAAACAGTCACCAAGGCCATTGATGAGGGAAAGGCAGTCCATACAGCCTACCTTGACCTTGCAAAGGCTTTCGACACAATACCCCACTCGTGTATTGTAGAAAAACTTACCAGCTTAAATGTAAACCCATATGTCACAAGATGGGTTGCAAACTGGCTTAAGGACAGAACCCACAGGGTTAGAGTTGCTGGCGCTATGTCAGACTCCAAGCCGGTCACAAGTGGTGTCCCACAGGGCTCGGTCCTTGGCCACCTATTGTTCGGCATCTACTTCTCAGAAGTACAGGCCAACATGGGAGGACTTTGGCTGACAAAGTTTGCAAACGACTGCAAACTGGGCACCATAGTGGAAAGTGCATCGGACACAGATATCCTTCAGAAGGGACTCACAGAAACAGATAGCTGGTGCCAGAGCCATGGCCTGAAGTTAAACGCCAAAAAATGTATAGTCGTACACTTCGGGAAAAACAAGGTAACCCCAAGCTACCACATAGGTGGCAATCCACTAAGCACAGAAGAGGTTATCAGGGACCTGGGGACCCAGGTTGACAGTGGCCTTTCTTTTGACACTCATGTTGCTAAAGTGGTTAGAAAGACCTTCTACATTGCCCACCTGATCATGAAGGGATTCACATACAGATCTATTGAGGTCATTGTTCCCCTGTACTCTTCACTTATTAGACCAATGATCGAGTACAATGCCACATTCGGGATGTATCTCACCCGACATCTGCAGCAATTGGAGAGACCCCAAAAGTTCCTCACCAAAAGGATAAAGGGACTCCAAAATCTGTCATATGCTGCCAGATTGAAGAAACTCCAGCTCTATTCAGTCGCATACCGTCTGCTCAGAGGTGACATGTGCCTGACATACAAGGCCATGTCCAACCCAGAATTAATGGACATGCTCCACCTCAAAAAATCCAAATCCACCAAAACCACTAGAGCAAGCGACTTAAACCTTAGCACGGACATAAATAGGATGTGCTGGAGGGATAGATTTATCACTCAGAGACTTCCTATGCTGTGGAATAAAATCCTGGTCCATGTGAGGCAGAGCACCTCGCTGGCTCTGTTCAAGAGAAATCTTGACCTGTGGATGGGAGATCGTAGGTTTACCCTGGGAATCATCTCTGTGTCACTGCTGGACAGAGGCACAACAAACTAATGGGCACAGTACTTTTTCATATAAGGGGTGGCATAAGCCACAAAAATTTGGGCTAGGCTTATAAATGCCTTAGGGCAGATAGCCTAGTATAAACCTATGAACCTATGAACCTATGAAGATTCCTCTGGAAGAGAGTCAATGAAGGACTCTGCCTAACCTGGACTGGGATTTTATTCCAGAGTGAAGGGAGCCTCTGGGTTATGAATCTGTCCCTCCAGCATGTCCTATTTATTTCAGTGCTGAGGTTCAAGTTTCTCCAGCATGTAGGTCGATGGGATTTGGATTTTCTGAAGTGCAGCATGTCCATTAATTCCGGGTTGGACATGGCTTTATACGTCAGGCACAGATCGCCTCTGAACAGGTGGTATGCCACTAAGTAGAGCTGGAGTTTCTTTAACCGGGCAGCATATGGCATCTGTTTGAGCCCTTTGATTCTCTTGGTGAGGTACTTTTGGGGTCTTTCCAGTTGCTGCAGGTGTCTGGTAAGGTACATCCCAAAAGGGGCTTTGTACTCGATTATGGGCCTGATGAGGAATGAGTAAAGAGGCACGATGACCTCCCCTGATCTAGATGTGAATCCCTTCATGATTAGGTGGGCTATATAAAATGTTTTTCTAACCACTTTGGCCATGTGGTTGTCAAATGAGAGATTGCTATCAACTTGGGTCTCCAGGTCCCTAATTACTTCTTCTGTACTTAATGGATTACCACCTATGTGGTAATTTGTGGGCACTTTGTTTTTGCCAAAGGGGATGTCTGTACACTTTTTGGCATTTAGCTTGAGGCCATGGCTCTGGCACCAGTTGTCTGTTTCTATGAGGCCCTTTTGGAGGATGCTTGTGTCGGTTGGAGAGTCGATTATGGCACCCAGTTTGCAGTCATCTGTGAACTTGGTCAGCCACAGTCCTTCCGTGTTGGCCTGTTCCTCCGAGAAATATATACCAACAAGAGAGGTCCCAGAACTGAGCCTTGTGGGACACCATTTGTAACTGGTTTGAGTCTGACATGGCTCCAGCAATTCTAACCATGTGGGTTCTGTCCTTGAGCCAGTTTGCAATCCATCTAGTGACATAGGGGTTTATATTTAAGCTGGTGAGCTTATCTATAATGCCCGAAAGTGGGGTATTGTATTGAAGGCTTTGTGAGGTCCAGGTAGGCTGTGTGGACCACCTTCCCTCACAATGGCCTTGGTGACTGTTTCAAAGAAATCAACCAGGTTTAAGAGGCAGGATCTGCCCTTAACAAAGCTGAACTGGGTAGGATCCAGTGTCTGTAGGTCCCCAATATCTTTATTTATGAGGTCCATGATGATCCTTTCCATAGCTTTGCAGACCAAGCTAGTCAGGCTTATGGGGCGATAGTTTCCAGGATCCGTTGAGGCACCACCTTTATGGAGAAGGACCACTGTTGCTGTACGCCAGTCTTTGGGCACATATCCTGTAGTAAGGCTGAGATTGAACAGTAGTTTTATGTTTGGGTTTAGCTCTTCTTGGAGTTCATGTACGACACAGCCCGGGACACCATCTGGTCCCATTGATGCTGTGTTTTTTGCTTTGGAGAGGGTGGCTCTTACCTGAGCATCTGAGATGTCAGGGGGGGCAGCACTCTGCTGGGATAGATATTTGCCCTTTCGGTGGGGAGGGGGGGAGAAGTTTGCACTGAACCTGTCAGCTAGGATGTTGGCAATGTCTGTGGGTTTGGTGTATTTTTTGTCATTTTGGACTAATTCTGAGCATATCTGGGAATTACCACCCAGGTTCCTAACATAACTAAAGAAAGCCTTGTGATTATCCTTACTGTCCTGTGCAATTTTTCTCTTGAAGCTGGCCTTAGACAATTTTATGTGTGCTCATAGTTTTTTGCTAATACTGATCAGTGATGCCTTCCCTTTTTGGGATTTTGCTCTATCATTTAGTAGCTTCCTCGTTCTATTGTATAGTTTGTTTATGGCTGGGGTCCACCAGACAGGACGTCTGCTTTTGGAGGATTGGGTCTTGGTTTTATTTGGGATCACATGATCCATGCATTCCTGAAGGTGTTCATAGAATGCATTTATAAAGGATTCTGCGGTCTGGGCCGTATTTTCCACAGGCCCGGGGGCTTTGAAGGATTCCACCTCAGTTTTGAGGAGTGTGAAATTTGCTTTAGAGAAGTTTTTCACTGTGGTTTTCTGGGCAGGGGGTGGGGTCGGGATGTGAATATCTAGTGAGATTAGTTTATGGTCTGATCTTACCAGTGAGGGATACACTTCTGGTCTGGAGCATAGAGTCCCCATGTTCGTGATGATCAGGTCCAGTATGTTTTCCCCTCTTGTGGGAGTGGTAACAAGTTGTTACATAGCATTTGAGTTTATAAATTCTAGGAACCTTTGGGCTAGGGTGTTGGAGCTAGAGTAATGCTCCCAGACTATGTTTTGGTAGTTGAAGTCACCCAATATAATGGTGTTTGGAGAGACCTTCATATTTTCCAGTATTCTCAGGAAGGCCGAGTGGGGTTCCTGGGTTTGGGAGGGTGGTCTGTAGCAGGCTATAAACTGGAAGGCAGTTTTACCCACTGTTAGTTGCACATGGATAGTCTCTGATGCTTCGTGCTTTGCCACCAACCTGGAAGTGTGGGTATCTTTGATGAATATCGATACTCCCCCTCCTTTTGTGGTTTGGTCCAAGTTTTGGGGCCGAAAAGCATGGTATGAGGTATAATCTGGTAGTGATGGGGTGCTCTCGGGAGCCCTGAACCAGGTTTCTGTTACTGCACAGATATCGATGTTCTCCATGCTAAGGAGAGTTTCGAGTGTGTGCATCTTGAGACTACTGTCTGTACAGCACATGTTAGTGAGGGCTTCTGACATGTAGTTATGGCATACATATTGTTGTCAAACATCTATCTGTCACCACCTCATCCTACTGCACAACTGTTTGCCAAGTTGATGACTGTCAGTCCCTGTACAGATGTGCAGATGGCAGGTATCCAGCTGAGATATGTACAGGAAACCAAAGCTTGATTGACACTGACATGTCTGCCCAGCTGTGTAAGAACTGGCACATATAGGACATGTTACCCTGTATGCTCCACATGCCATGGGTAACACCACTACACTACCACAGTACACAGAACATGCTTGGATACAGGTCTCCATCACAGACACTAACCATGTGTTGTAATGCATGTTACATACATGTCAACTTGATCACCTCAGTGGCCATGTGCAAGGGGTACCTGGAGGATTGGCTGATGCATGTCATTCTCACCCTGAAGGTCAGCACAGTAGTAACTGTCAATAGATTGCCTGCTGCCACCTGACAGGTGACAGGATACCACTGTACACACAACTCCTACACAACCCAGCTCTCTTTGGACAATAGCTAGGCACACAGCTATGACCACCTACAGCGATGCACCCCTTTAGTAACACATGTGTATGTGTGCATGACTGAGTATACCAGTGTCTGTGTGTTAACACACCTGTACTTAGGAATTCCATGAGGGCCTTCACAACCGATGCAACACCCATTGCCATAGTCAGTTTTGGCTGCTGTTGTATGGGACACTACATGTACCCTGTTAAGCTCCTCTCCATTCCGGCTACAAGAGCCTTGCAATACCAGCACTACAGTGTTTTACAAATGGGTTGATAGGCATGGGATACTCATTGTGTTCTGGCATGTGTATGTAGTTGTGCATGTCCGTATATCTGTAGGGTACAGCATTTCGAGGCCACATACTTCTATTACAATACCCATTGCACACAGCAGTACAGATAGTGTTGTTTCTGCCCATAGGTGAGGCATGACAATGCAACACCCTACTGTGCGTGTGGGATGTGCATTAGATGCATATCTCTGTAGTACCACTGTTGGGGTATACTATGGGTTGTATTGCATTTGCGTCCAATGAGTGATGGTGGGTAACGCAGAGTGTCATCATGAGTTTCAGAGAGTACAATATCCACTGGAGGATGTGGGTGCTGTGTACACTGTCATTACACCAAGGTACACCCAGTATATGTCCAATGTACCACATTATGGTTACCAGTGTCACCATCAACCATACAGGTAAGTGATACCACAATCCAGACTAGCTATGCATGTGCTGTGGACAGCCTACCTGTAACACTTTGGACACACGGTTTAGTTAGTTAGCAGTGATAGGCCCTGGTATCTCAGATGTGTGTCTGCCTGTTATGTGTCTGTTAATGTGTTTATGAAGTTATGTCACACTACATATTATCCATATACACCCATTACATCCCACATTAGCATACTGTACATGTCTGGGGATGTTCTGTGTGTGACATGTAACCTGGGACACCCCTCACCCTAAACGCTGTGTCGTGTGTGCAATGTCAGCCACACACTTCAGTATCACTACATAGCAAGGTAGGGGTCTAGTCCCAGTTTTGCCACGTAACAGTGTGTGTGTGTATATGGATGAGTGTACATCAGGTTGCAGGGTATACACACCTCAGCGGGTCACATGTCCATGTGGCACATGCATTAACCATTTCAATAACCTGTGACATGTTCAACTGTACCCCAGATATGTCACAGCCATGGTGTCATCACAGTACCATACCTTGTTGTGGAATATGACTGCAGACCATCCTCATGCTGACACATGTACACCTACAGCACAAATGGATAACATTATAGGGAGAACAACCAACCAGTGTTACTAACAGCTATAACGCATCATTGCTGGATGGCTACACTACCTGACATATATGCATTACACTTTACTCCTTACAACATGTTACACTGTAGTACCATGGTACACTGTAGTACAGTTACCTTGTGCATCAGAACCATATTAGCCTGTCCCTGCATTGATGGTATGGATGACAGGGATGTGGCACAGGTATCATCATATGCACAGGGTGTGATGTTGGTTTGCCAGATGCTGATGGTGGGCCATATATTTGACACCATATGTGTGGGTGAGGCATGTACTGCATTGAGTTGGGTGTGGTGCTGTGGTGTGTGTAGGAATGGGGTTGCCCTAGGTGTGTTTGTATAATGTGTGGGTATGCATGCATACAGTTCTGCCATGTGGCTGCCCTACACAGGTGTTTATGGATAGCTGCAGGCCATACCTGGCAGGGTGTGCAGTTCACTGCCTTTGGCCATGGACATGAGGACTGTGCCTGCCAGGGGTTCCATGGGCATGTCCAGGTACAGGCCTCAATGTGCTACTCTCACCTGCTGATGGCAAATGCCCACTGGTACCAAGCCCCTCCTGGGACTGGCCAGGACAACATGCACATGGCCTGCTGTAGTGTGGACAGCACCTCCCATACTGCCGGGGCTGGTATTGCCACCACAGGAGCCCGTTGGTGCCCTAACATGTCCACATTGACTGCCAGCTGTTAGTGTTGCTGACCCACGTCCATGCAGCTGTCACCACATCCCTATAACACGTTGAAGCATGGACACACCACGACTGATGAGGGCCATCATCTCATCATGTCATCTATCCATGAGTTCGGTATAACCACTGATGGCACCAGACAGTTCACGGATGTTGTCGCTTACAGATGTGAGAGCAGCCCTCTGCAGCATCAGGCCCTGTCTAGTGTAATGTTCCATACGTGCCTGTGCTGCCATGACACCCTGAAACATGCGCCTGCTGGTACCAGCTATGTCACCTCTGCCAGGAGCATGATTTCCAGCAGCCCTACCACGAACACCCTGAGACATCCACCTATGTGGTGCCCTGCTCAACATCCAACTATGCCTGCTGCGACTGGACACAGTAGGCATGGTTACCACACTTTCCTGTGCACTGCCACCAAATGCCAGCTGTCCCTCCATTATGGCCACTGGTGATGTGGTATGTATAGGCACTGAAACTGTATGTGGGGTTGAGGTGGCTAAAAGGGGTATGTCAAATGTTGGTGCAGTGCTGGCCCCTGACAACCCCACCTGTGCCTCACCAGTACTATCATCATCTTTGGTGTCTGTATGGACACCAACATCAGATTGCATGTAGGAGGAACCCTGACCCACCTCGCCACCTGTGGGGAAAAACAATAAATGCACTTTAAAGCCTGTACAGCATTGCCTAACAGTACACACACACACACACACACACACACACACACACACACACACACACACACACACACACACACACACACACACACACACGGCCGTATTACCTACCTGTCCATGGCCTTACAGACAGTCCCACGTATATGTCCATGTGCTACACCATCCTGCATCACACTTGTTAACATACACACATTGATGCCACTCATTAACATATCAGTCCTCTAAATGCCCACACAAGTGGTCACACCACAAGTCCTGTTACTACATTACCTGCCTGACCTGTGTGCAGTAGTTTTACATGCCTCACTGCTGTCACTTGGTATGCACCCTCTGTATGTCTGGACATCATGAGCATGGCCCCTATATGTGTAGGCTACTATTTTCTATCCATAATATCATGCAGTGGTGTGGCATGTGTATGTAATGCTCAGTACATGCCAGATATGCTGCTCATTCAGCCTATCATGTGACAACTGTAATATTTGGAGACACTCCCTGGTGTTGACTAGTACTTCCCCAATGCATCTGTAGTGCTGCATACATGAGTTGTAGGTGATCTCCCTGCTAAATGCACTATTAAGGGTGTACCTGCTTTCTACCTTTCCTCTCAATGCTGATTCCATGCTGCAGACCATATTATACTATCAGCTGTCCTGTGATTACACACATGACAGGTATTCCTGGTGTGTAATGTGGCAGTCCATGTCCATGTACTGCACTGTCCCAAAGGGAGGTACTGCTGTATGACACCCCACAATCTGACATGTGCATACATGGCCACCCACACAAACACACACATGCACACACACATCCTACATGCATCAGCCTCTCTCCACTTCACCAGAGTGATCCTACAGACACACCAAATAACCACTAGGATGCACACGCACGTGCACACACACACACACACACACACACACACACACACACACACACACACACACACACATGGGTGAGGTTGCACAATGATAGTACACACAGTCCTCCTATTACCCATCTGTCAACATGCAGAGCATATGTTACACAACAGCATGGAGTTCAGCTATAGTCAATCCATGCTAGCAACAGTATACATGTGGTGATGCATGTGCTGTTTCACTAGGTGATGCCCCTTCCCCTGGATACCATTGCACCAATGTACACAGTATTGCTGTGCACCTGTTCTGCACTCTGCCATGTACTGTGCACTACACCTCACAGGTGTAGAGCCCATTGCAGAATGTGTAGTACTGTGTCAGTTATGTCATCTTTAATGCTCAGAGCCCTTATGTTTTTCAGCAACACATACCTGGGATGATATGTGGACAGATGTCATTTGTGAATGCCTGATGCCTGATTTACAGCTCTCAAAATCAGCGGACCATGTATGACCAATCCAATACTCTTACACTAATAACCATCAGAGCATACCATGGCTATGGGGGGTGTACACACCCTTCCTGATATGACGCAGCCATCCGTGATCTGCATTGGGACCACATCACTGCATATCTTAACAGTACATGTGCCCGATATATGACATATGTCCTGTATTTTCACATGCAGTGTCTACGGAATGTGTTAGGTGTGTGGATGCTGACCGTGATGCATACACTCCATGTGGGCATATATGTGCTATGACAGTTTGATGCGCCTCTTGTGTGTACTGCAGCAGTCACTACTCCTGGTGGGGGTATACCAGCGTGGGCCATCTTCAATTGCCAGTGTATGTTCAGTCTGCCCTACACATGTCCCCCTACTCTGCATAACTGCAAGGTCTACTCATGTGCACATACCTTGGTGTTCGCACACTACCATCACTATTGCTGTGGGGGTAGGGTTACATCTGCCACAGGTCCTGAACCGGACTATGTGTGAATACTGCCATTCTTAGCATCCTTAGGATCCCTGCTGCAGTGCACTGGTGTGTCATGCTGACAACCCCCCCCCCCGCTTCAAGCATTTTGCAGATGCATGACAAGTAAGCCCTACACATGTGTCACTTTGCAATGTCACATGCACTGAACACCACATGTTGCTGCCTAGTCCCAGCTGATAATGTGGACTACTTTAATGCCTTATGCCATAGTGTATCTTTGCAGCAGTTGCCATTGTCCTACAGGTATATACACTGGTGTTGCACTGTATATGGGCATTGTTCCAAACATGTCCCTACTGTAGGCCATGTCTCCCACCATTATGTTACTCCCTTTGGACACATTCCACAATTATAGGATGTTAGTTATCATGCAGGTGTCTGACATACCCTTCCAATACCCTATCAGGGTCACCCCTGTGATGCAGTGCATTTCACAGCAGCAATATGTGCACATCTACAGCATGCTTTCTGGGTAGGTGTGCAAGATGTATGCATGGCATATACCATCACCATTACATGCCCAGTGTGTTGGCAAGCATCTACATAAACCATACTCACCAGTTACAGGCTGCTGCCTTGGTGGTATCCCAGAGGGACCTACATAAGAGGGTGAGAGATGCAATGTCAGTGGCCATACCTGTGGCAGTTCTACAAGGTGGATGCAGTATTACAATACATTAACGGCATGTTTCCACAATACTACCACATATGGACATCTGTTTATCACTACTATACAGCAACACAATATACTTATGACATGTCAGATATGCATGCTCTGCCTGTATCGATGTGGATGTATACACAACAGTGGTCTCCTGATGTTCCCCTGTGGCCTTACCTGCATGCTCCTCAGCCGGTGTGTGAGTGGCACCCACCTCCACAAAGGTGTCTGGCGGTTGGTTGCTGGCTGGATGGGCAGGTGCCATGAGCTGGCCAGGAGCTCCTCCACACGTGTCAAAGGGGATGTATGGCATGACCCTCCCCTCTGGCAAGGTGATCCCCCTGGACTGCAGCAGCACCCTGATGGGCATTGCAAAGTAGGTCAGTACAATGATGCCGGACCTGCTCATAACTGTGGTTGTGCAGTCTGACATCATTGACCCTGTGGACTAGATTGTTCAACAGGGCGGACCACTCCTGCTGGTCATGGGCAGCCCAGCCAAACAGCACAGGGTAGTACTGGATTAAATACATGATCAACACTTCATTTTCGGCCACTGAATATGTTGGCAGATGTGCATGTGACCTCTCCAGCAGGATGTTGTCCCTCCCCTGGGGCACACATAGACATGTTCCTGTCTCCCGAGGTAAGGTCCAGGGTCTGTTCCATAACAGGCTCGACAGACACATGTGGAATGTGCTACATCACTCTGAGGTACCCAGTACACATTCACAGGGCTGACATGCTCCTCCTGCTCAGCCTCCAGGCCAGGCACCTTCAGGACATGGACTGCTGTTGTGAGTAGAAGTGGGTGGGAGGCTTGTCCTCATTGTGTCCATACTGGGGCCCATGGGGTGTCCACATAAAAGATCACACACACCATCCAGGGTGTTTACCCACCACATGTGTCACATACCACCCCAGTAGACTGTTCTCTATATCTACCAACCCTGACCACCTCCATAACTATACCTGCCATACTTCCCCATATTCCCATTCCATACTTCACAGATGAGGACAATGTGGTCCCAACAAGGGGTTAACATGTGACATACCCATCCACGTTGCACACACTGCCAGCTGTAGATATCTGTGTGTATTGCTATGTGTGCTGTTTCCTCACACATAGTATGCAGCACTGTGGTAGTAATACAGGGGACATGTATTTACATACATATATATTTGTGTGTGTGTATATATGTAGACATGTGCATATAGGTATATATCTCTATATGTGTAGATATATGTGATGTATATATGTGCTCATATATATGTCTACACATGGGTATCTGTATATTTGTTGACATACATGTATATATATATATATATATATATATATATATATATATATATATATATATATATATATATATATATATGTTCATATATTGTATATGTGTACATATGTACACATATGCACACCTATATGTGGGGTACATTCAGACATCAGGTCCACAATCTCACAACACCTTCCTGCAATGCTGCACTGTTCTGCCTTGCTACAACACAGACAGGTGCCACATATGGACACAGCTTGACATTAGGGGGGTATGTGTAGGACCAGATTGCAGGTAACCCTATTACACACCTATGGCATTCCTGCGTACTGCATTACAGATTAATCTAAGTATCCTGCAAGGGGTGGGCTGTGGATCCCACATGTCCATCATAATGGCATTACTTCCACCACCAGCTTTTGGCCACGTAGTATACATAATTCCCATTGCACAACACACACTATGATGGCTTACATCTTGTCAGTCAGTGCTGATCTGCACAGTTGACGGCTATGCCCCCCTACCCACAGGGACAGACACTATTGTCCATAGCAGTTGTTCAGTTGAACATCATTACAACAACACCTGATGGCACATATAAATCATTCAACATCATCCATCCCATTATTATAGACCTAGTACTACATTCAGTTACATGCATATATACTTCACATACATGTTGTGGGAATAATGTCTGTTGTGGATAGTTTGCTGGATGTAATTATAGATATATATTTTTGCTGTGGCTTTGGATTTGGCTTTCACTTCCACTTCCACTTTCACTTTCACTCTCTCTCTCTCTCTCTCTCTCTCTCTCTCGGTCTGTGTTCAGTAAATGGATTGAGCTGCACTGAATGGATTGCAGCATGGATTTTGTAGCTGATGCACATGATCAGGTGATGGCCTCTGCACCAATCAGTGTCCTCCACTTGCTACCTGCATGCAGCTTGCTGTGTAGTACTTCCAATTACCACTGTCATGGCAGCCATCTACTATAAATCCATATATCTTGTGGGCATTTTCCCTTTATCTTTCCTGTGTGATGGACATCCTTCCTTTGTGTGGGCATCACTGTTACAGACAGCAGGTAACAGTACCGCTTACAAAGGAATCTGCACACTCAGACCAGCTACATATTTGTAGGAGGTTCCAGAACTACAGACAGAGTGTAAGTAGAGTTGTTGTATGCATTGTATAGCACTGGTGTTGTAGGGTTAGTGTGTACATACAAGTTTAACTTGGAATGCAGTCTGTCTGCATAGCACTCAACTGTGGGCCTATCCTCTTGATGGATTTCTGTTTCTAACATCATATTCCTGACTAAAGGTATGTTGCAGACTATCCTATAACATCAGCGACTTGCTTAGTGTATGGCAACAGTTTTCTACATATGGGCCTGTGTTCCAGCCTCTGTCCTCCATCTACATACCAGGCTTTGCACATATGGCATGCTGTCAGGGGTTGTTTTGTAGTGGGCTGTGAGTATGTCATGCTGCCATTTCTGCTATTAGTCCACTGCTGTTGTGTCCTCCACACATGTGGTGGGGTTTGGGCCATATATGTGTGGGCTTCACCTACGCAATACATTTATTTATTATTTATTTATTTTATTTTACATTTGTTTACCGGGCTAGTCTAGCTGGATACATGTCCATTTTCAGTAGAGGCCCGGAGAAGAAAGCTCCAAGAAGAAGGTACATAAACATAACAGATGCTAAGACAATAAAATTACTATAGGCTTTGTATATATATTTGAAGAAGAAAAAAAAAAAACAAAATACACTATATGTGTTGGAAATAGAGAATAAAAATACAACAACTGGCTTTAAAAACTATACACAGGGGCAAAACTTAATCTCTCATAATCTCATATGCAAATGTTTTGCAATTGTCAAATTAGAGGGGTGGGAGGGAAGGTGGTACAGGCCAGGCCTTTTTGTTTTGTTAGCTGTTTGGTACAGGCACAGCCAGTGTGACTTGAGTGAATTTTTCTTTTTTTTTGAAGTGAAGTGGTGAATAATAAGTAATGGGGGGGGGGGAGGGGTTCCAAAGCCTACCAATGGAGTTGGTAGAGAGGTGTAGGTCCAGAGCAGTCATTAATATGTTATTAGTGGTTTACAGTTAGACGAAGAGAGTTGCAGTTTAGGTTGAGTAGAGGGTTAGGTTTTGTTTATTTGAGTAAGTGAGGGGGTTGGTTAATTATCTTAAATGCCTGTTAATTGGTTGATGGGTTGAGTGATTGGAAAGTTTCTAATACATGTGTGCCCTTATGCACTTCAGAGACCAGTGTATGTAACAGTGGAATATGGCCCTGTATTATTGAGTCTAGAGGGGCATGCACCATAACTAACCTAGGCTGTTACAACATGTGGGGGTATCAGGGGTAAGCTGCCTTAAGGTATCTGGATGTACCTTACCACACAATCCTCCTTGGGTGAATGCAGGCATACTGCCTCCTGCCATACAGACTGTTCTGTTTGTCAGTGTGCTTGTGATGGTGTCAGTTATGCCTTGTTATGTAACAGTTACATACCATTGTGTCAACTGAGGTCTTTAACCCCTAGAGATTGTGTACAGAGTGTAGACAGAGGCTGCTGAACTATACAGCTGCATTACTTACTGTTGATTGTTTGGTATCCTTTGGCTCAGTCTGTCTTTACTATTGTACTACTTGAAGGCCTTGGCCTGGACAGCAACATTTATAAACCTTTCCAGACTACTGTACTAGTATAACTGTTTCAAAGTTGCATTACTCTGTTTATATGGATGTCAGTGTCTAAACAGCTATATGACATGGCATATGCAACTGTAGTAGTACACATATAAAACTTTCCCATGTATGCAAACCTGTGTGTGGTGTCATATCTTTTGACCTCTCTGTGGGTATATGTTGCAGGAAATGATTGTCATTTGTATGGGTGTCTCATACAATGTCCAGTTGGTTAGTTGGTAAGTGTAGGCATAGTAGCTGTTCCATACTGTGTGCACCTTCTATATATGTATCTTACTATACATATCTCTATGTGTGTATGTGTAGTTACATATATATCTGTATATCTATATCTATATATATATATATATATATATATATATATATATATATATATATATCTGTATCAGCATATATGTATCTGTGTATATGTATCTTAGGGGTGTTGATTGCTTCCACATTGTACATTCCCTATGGGAGCTGGACTGTACTGCATGATATGTTACTGATACCAGCCTGACATCATACAGGTTGGATGGAGTACTGTTAACATCTTGTGCCCATGTTGTGTCAGGTCCTGCTTATGGGATCTGCAACAGTTGGTAATGTACTGCAGGGCAGATATGTTTGGCTGTGGGGGGCGAATACCTATTCGTACAAGACGTATGCTGTTTGGGGCCTCTCAACCCCGATTAATGGTGCATGTGGTCATATGTATGTCCGTATATACCTATATATATATATATATATATATATATATATATATATATATATATATATATATATATATATATATATATATATATATATATATATATATATATATATATATATATATATATATATATATATATATATATATATATATATATATATATATATATATATATATATATATATATATATATATATATATATATATATATATATATATATATATATATATATATATATATATATATATATATATATATATATATATATATATATATATATATATATATATACACACACACACACACACACACACACACACACACACACACACACACACACACACACACACACACACACACACACACATACATCTACATTTTGAAATACATTCCTTGTACTGTTGAATGACTGGGCTGGATGATATGTTTGTAAAAACATGAGGGTTATGTATATCTGACATGGCTTAGTGGTGAATCACTTTGGTTATGATGTGCAGGGTCCCAGGTTTGGGCCTTGCAGAGGCTATTTAATTTGTTGCTGGGCAGAACAAGGGCCATTGGATACAGAGTGATTAAGGCACTTTTAAGCGGTTGTAAGTGGGTTTGTGTGGAGGTAAGCACTGCTAACTTCTGGTTACAGTTTCTTATACTCAGTTAGCTTCTAAATTGCTTAGCCTGTGTAGCATTGCTTAACCCCATGCAAACAGGCTTTAAATGGCTTACTGCTGCTTAAAAGTGCTTACTTTCGATTACCCCCATGCTAATTTCTTTAAAGAAAAGAAAAAAAGGGTTGATAGGAAAGTGGTTAAAAAGGGGCACAAAGAGGGAAAGACAGCAGGGAAAATAGCTAGGGATGTGCAAGCAGGGTACAGGGTATAGCTGCCCATTTCTTCTACAGCAACAGCTCTGCATATACACTGAATTTGGAAGTAGATTTGGACACTCAAACCCCTGAGAGAGGGGGTGAGGACAATAATAATATGTTGTAATGCCAGTTAGACCAGAGTACATGTATCCAGTGGACACGTGTGAAATGGACAGCTATGTATGGGGACGAGAATTTTTTTGGGCGAAAAGATTGTCCTTTTTTTTTAGATGAGAGTGGGATACTGGGAGGGATAGTAGGTATATTTGGGAAGGTAGGGTGGGTAGGTTAACAGACAAGACAAACAAGATGCATACAGGGGCAGTATTTGACACATGGTGGGGGTAAACACCTTGATGGAGAGGGGTGTTGGAAAATCGGAAGCCCATGAGCTCTGTAGTGGAAAAAGTGGGACTGAGATCCCCACCCATGGGCAGTCACCACTGCACCTTCACAGCCCCGATGGTGGTTTGTCTGGGCGCTGAGTCGCAGAGCCAGTCAGACCCTCTAGTTACAATGCACAGCTCTCAAGCTGGCATGGCAGATTTCCGACCTCCCTGCAGAGCTCGATACGCACCACGACTCGAACCTGGTTAAGGGTGACAGGTTCCATTCCATGCCCGCTCCCAGGCAGGATGAGGCCCATCCCCTGAGGCGGTTCCACCCAAAGGTGGTGCTGGACCAACCGACGAGCAGGTCCCGGGTTGGGCCCCAGACATGCTGGTGCCCAGTGCCATGGCCAGCTGAGGTGGGATAGGTGGGCCGCTGGGACTGGCCTTCCGAAATGTGCTATAGTGTTTAGATTTTATCATCATATGTGGGTTAGTAATAGTCAACACATTCCAGGGTTAGGTATAACAGCATACATAGATATTCCCATTAACCCAGACACCACTATGGAACAGTTTCATAGCAATTGAAAAACATGAATATATGAGACTGCAGTGGTAATAACAACAGCCTGCAGGTACATTGAGGGCACATGCCACCAATGTTGAAATAACTCAATATAGCACATGCATGGAAACAAATTTAAATATATATCAACCAATAGTTCATAATGAGAAGAGTGGAGAAATTACATATCATTTGGGAAGTGTATGTAGTTTATTAGTTTATTATTGGAGATATGATAGGGGGAGAGAAAGATGTCAATTAACAACTAGTATATTCCTATACTCCACATTACTTTCTTAGTCAGTGCTGTTATCTGTACCTTACATGTATTACTACACTACCCTATAGTCTTAGTTTGGACAGTGACATGGCTTTCATCATCATTATACATGAACTGGTTTTACCTGCAGTATACACCTCTTACCTGGTATACCTGTGAATGGAATGTTTGTTAACACTAGCTAACTGTTTCTAAACACTAACTAACTGTTTCTACACATACTCCCAGATTCCGAGTTGATGTTGTGCACATAGCTATCCAACTCTTTCTGCACAGACTCTAGCCATGTCTTGACCACATGCAGGTGTACCGGGACATATCTAGACTATTGCCCTCTTCAACCTTTAGTGACTTACCACTCACATATACATGCTTTCCTACACAGTTATATTATGTAGCACAGTGTGGGTGACAGTGATCAGTGACACTTTATTATTCAGAGCAACTGCAACACTTACAATTCCATACAATACCAGAGAAAAAAGAACCAGTACAGGGTATCAAGGTTTTTATTTCTTGGCACAGTGTTCGTATCTGACATACCTGTGGGAGCAGTGTTTGTTAGCCCTACCTGAATGTTGCCACACAAAGTTCCAGATTCCACATTACTATTATGCACGTACATCTCACTCTGTTAGTGTGCACACTCTGGTCACAGTGTGACAACATGGGGATGTAGATAGGACATACTTGGCTTATTACTCTCATAACAGTTTTGGGAGTTGCTAGAGTGACAGGTTTGTTCTCATAGACGTGTGAAAATCAGTTGTATTCCTTATTTGCTGCCTAAACATCTGGGATCATCCCACAGACTTCCCAGGGGAACAGGGTGAAAGGCAGCAGATATGGGCCCATATACTAGACATTCTGGTCTTGTCTGTATAGTTGTGGGGCATGATTCTGTGTGCAGCCTACTTCCACTCTCAGGATTCAGACCATGGCTGTGTCTGCTATAACTTAAATATTCTCCATCAGAGCTGTATGTGCTATATAGATATTGCTGTATATCTCCTATCTGCTTTCTGTCTTAAATTCTCCTGTAGTTTTGCATTCTGACCTTGTATCACAACACTCATATGCAGGATTTCCTAGACAGTTATATTTTGTAGGGCAGTATGGACGGCAGTGATGAGTAATACCTTATTATTCAGAGCAACTGCATCAGTCACAATCCCATAGCATACCAAAGTAAACAGTATTGGTACAGGGTATCATTCTTGTATTTCTGGGCCCAGTGTTGGTATCTAACAGACCTGTAGGGGAAATGTTTGCTAGCACTACCAGAATGTTGCCACACACAGTACCAGATTCCACATTACTATTATGCACGTACATCTCACTCTGTTACTGTACACACTCTGGCCACAGCTTGGCAACATGGGGGTGTAAATGCGAAATACGTGTCTTCTTACTCTCATAAGGTTTTAGGGAGTTGCTAGTGTGCCAGCTTTGTTCTCATACATGTGTGTCAATCAGTTGCATTTCCTGTTTGCTACCTATACATCTGGGATCATCCCACTGATTTTCCAGGGGGTCAGATTGACAGTCAACAGCTATGGGCTACTTTATTGGACATTCTGGATATATCTGTACAGTGGTGTGGTATAATTCTGTATGCAGACTACTACCACTGCCAGGATTTGGACCATGGCTGTGTGTGCTTAAAATACAACAGTTCACGTCTCAGTTGCATGTGCTATTCAGGTTTTCTTGTCTGCCTTTTCCCTGTTTTCTGTCTGTTTGTCTCTCAGTTGTATTAAATGGCCTCTGGGGATTACAGCAATCATATACAGGCATTCCTACACATTCTATGTATGGTGCACAGTGTGGGTAACAGTGCTTAATACAACAGTACTATTACGTGATTGCAAATATACATTACCATATGATACCAGAGTATACACATGCAGTCCAGCAGCTAGACCTTTATTGTCAGGCTCTTACGCTTTTATTTACATACAAACTATATGAGACTCTTAATGCCATATTCTCCAGTGTATGCAGTACTTGCCTTAAACAATACAGGTTTTATACAGGCAATTAATGTACTAATACTTTTAGATTTATTTCCTATGACAGTACATGCAAGAGTATTACTGACCTGCCTCATGTCGCAACCTCTCCAGGTGACTTCCATGGGCCTCCTGGTTCATGGCCCACTGACTTGCAGCTGTGGATGACATAAGAGGAATATTTAGCCATACCTATCCATGATATACATGAGCTGGATATTATTACACACATACTGGAGTGATACTTACAGACAGCGTGGACATCGCCTGCTGTTCTACCCTCTTGTATCCACTGCTCCAAGAGGTCCCCCTTATGCTGCTTCAGGTCAGGATAGAGATGCCTGACTTGCTCCCCTGTTTGGGGTATGCCAGTGGCACTGGTGAGGTCATGGGCGAGACGGTCCCAGGCTTCCACCTTATATTGGGAACCCTGGTATTGCCCCTGCAGCAGTCTCTGCTCATGGTCTTTGACAAGGAGTCCCGCCATGACTCTGGACTCCTGGATGCACCAGCACTGTGCCTAAAAGTGCACTCCCTCTCCTCTTCCAGACATGGTGCCTGCAAGGGGAATCTACAACCTGTTATGTGATGTATTCCCACATGTTGCGTTTAAGTAGGGCCAATTTCCTGCACTTTACCATGATTGGCCAGTTTTGAAAAAGCTAGGCTATGGGCAAACCTGCTTACCTAAGGTTGGCATTGTTTAAAGGGGTATAGCACTAAGCACAATGAGTTAGCTGGCCTACACATTGCTTACACCTCCTAAGCTGGCCTGTGCAATGTTTAGCATTGCTTACATTAGACTTTGCATTATATTTTCTTTTTGGCTTTGATTTCTTATTTATTACATCTTATAAATATGCATGGTATCCATGATTCATGTGCACATACACTGTATGGGGTCCTTGTGTTTTACTGGGCACTTCAACACTCTGTTACAATTGCATCTCACTTCTGGGCTTACTGCTGTACTCCAGTTCACATATTTACGTTATGTAGTGGGTTATGGAACATATGACTGTATACTGATTCCTTTCACAGGTTCAGTTTGATTTTACTATAGTGAGGACTTGTTTGGTGATACCTCATTTGTCTGTACTGCTCTGATGGCATGGTGGCTAGTGACTGTGACTGTAGTATATAGGGTCCTGGGTTCAAGACCTATAAGGCTGTTTATTTTGTTGCTGGGCAGAACAAGGGCCGGTGGATTCAGAATGAGTAAGGCTCTTCTGAACAAATGTAAGCGGGTTTGTGCGGGTTTGCACCAGGGTAAGCAATGCTAAACTCCGGTTACATATGCTTACAAAGAGTTAGCTTCAAAATTGCTTATCCTGTATGTGCATTGCTTACCCCCATGCAAACGGGCTTATATTCACTTACTAGTGCTTACATATGCTTAATACTGCTTATTGGTGATTACTAGTGCTTACTCCCACTTACAATTACACTGATTTTGACAGTTATATCTCATGGTTCTTGGGAGGGTGGGGCATTTGAAAGCTGTATGGAGTTGTCATTCATTACACATTTTATCTTCCATTTCTATCCATGATTCCTGTGCACATATACAGTATGGGGTACAAGTGCTTATCTGGGGACTTTGCAACATTATGACACTGACACATCACATGTGCATTTAATGTAGTACTCCCGTTCACAAATATATGTTATTTAGTGGGTTATGCAACAATAATATTGGTCATAATATGATTTGCCATGTAAAATGGAAGGTGCTGCAGTGGGACTCGAACTGGGAATTCCTGCTCGTAAGGCGAATGCTCTGCCCACTACACTATTGCTATACTGCTTCATTTGCATATATCTTCCTTGTTATCCTCTTCAGCCATTTAAGCTGCATTAACCGTAGCTAAGAGATGGGTACACCCGCGCACCTATGGTTAGGTTTAATCAGATTTTTAATAAAAAAAAAGGGTCTGTTCATTTTATTTGTATTTACTTGCTGTTGTACACATGGAGGAATGTTGCTGGGGATATGTGAACACCTATGAGTGGTCTCGCTCATTTCTTTGGCCTTTCTGCTGTTCTTCATTGCGGGGGTATGTATATTCTGTAAGCTCTGCTCTCAGACATGCCCCCTGCACTCTTACATGCTCCGTATAAGAGTAGGAGCTCATGCAGCGCTCCTTCATTAATATGCATGGCGCGCTGCCATCCTGCTCCTAAATGGCCACTTCCGTGCAGGACTAAACTAGTCCTGCATGGAAGAATAGTAAATCTGGGGGTTGAAGTTTGCAACCAGAAACTGTATAAAAAATGTATGTATATATGTTAACTTGGTCACAGTCACCCACAGCCCCTAGTATAACAGTATAACACTTTAACTTGTATACCTCATTCTTACTGTTATATTTAGGAAGATACTACTGCAAGTCTGATTAGGACAACACTACCTACCTTAGAACCTGTTAGTTATGCCTCACCTTGATTCACTGTCTCTTTACTGCACTGGCTGTTGCAAGGAATCTTTACATTAATAGTTTCCTACAGATAACATGAAACAAGCAAATCCACAATGCCATGTCCTTAGTATTTACAAATAGTATAAGAACTAATATGCAGAAGAATAGAGAGATTAGAGATCCAACATTCCCGAATGGATGTAAACCAGATACCCCAATGGATGGAAGTCAGACTTGTCTTTCAGGGTCTCATGCGATAGTTAACAAACATTCATTTACTTAGGGAAAATAACTATGTAAACCTCACCATTTTTAGCTTTTGCATAGCCTTGTCTTTCCTAGGGCAACCATTTTACCAATCCAGATCCAGTAGCAGCTTAAGAAGCTACTGATGTCACTTCAGCAGCTTTATTTCATATGAAGTAGAAAACATAATGCACTGCATACACAGGAAACTTGTGCATTCTTTCCATGTGACATGCCCTTAACTTCTAAGGCCAATTATCACCTGTATTTTCTAGCAGTTAATGGTGCATTATTCCAACACCATCCCCTTCATCCAAACATACACCATTCATCAAATGATTGTTATTTATGGAAATCTGTGGAAACAGATATGAATGATGGGAGGCAATGCAAAAGGAAGAAGTGGAAACCATAGGAATATAACGCTGTAAAACCCATCCCTGATCCTTTCCAGTTACCTATACAAATATAATCGGCTTTCTCCCTTATTTACCAGAGTTTAGTTACTATTTTAAGCACAGATTTGTAAATGCAGTCATAGCCTGATGGAAAGAGTCTGTATCACTGACAAAGGGAGTTGACAGGACCTCCCAAAGCTGAGAGCTCATATCTTCTGCTTGTACAGCATGCATTATAACAGAACTGAACAGAGCTTCATCTTCTTTGACCTCCTCATTAACAGTATATGTAGGTCTGTCAAAGACACTTGCCAGAGCATGCAGCATCTTCCCATGAATTAATTCAGTAATGTAGGTCACTCACAAGATCTAGAAATATGTATCCCATACAAATTATCTATCATCAAAATAAACTAATATTTAGTAAGTTTAGTCTCCTGAGGAAGCATCTATTAAGTCTCTGATGCTTTTACCTTTGTGTAGGGGAGGGATCTTAATTGTGTTTTAGTTAAATAATTTAATGCATTACAATGTGCCATTTCAAGTTTCTACTGCCAAGAGTTATTTTTGCCATTACAATTCAAGTAACAGCTGTAGCATCAAATGATGCTATTTCTTGTTTCAAGACCATCACTAACTCTATACAGTACAAGTATCCTTCTCAGTTATACAACAAAAGTGCCTTTTGTGTCTTCTATTGACTACCAACACCTTCATGGCCCAAAATAGGGCAACTTCTCAGCTCATTTATTAGAATCTCTTCCTCTCTTTTTATCAGATGTATATTTGGAAAGACAGTACCTTAGTAGGGATGGAACATGGGAAACACTTCCTGTTACCTTTCATCTGCAACACTGCTGAATAATTAAGATTTGCTATAATCTCACAATACTTGTAGTAATGGACACGATTATAGTTTTCCTTAGGCATTACCAAGGCAAGAAAATAATTGTCAGTACCACTGCTTTTTTCAATCATAATTCAAAAGATGTTGCTGTCTGTACTTTTCATTATCACGGAAGCTGAGAAAGTAGGAAATAGACATGGGTAAACATCTTGTCCAAGAACTTGTGAGGGAGCAATGAATATGTTCTGTGGGAACCTGGTTGGTTATTTTCATGTTCTACTCCATAACAAACCACTGCTGCACCAAGACAACTGATTGCCCCTGCTTCTACTTGTGGCATTATGTAGATCATCATATTCTTCCCCCTGAGATGTACTCCTTTTTTTTTTTTTTGCAAAATAGATCTACACATTCCATGAAGATACAGAATCATATAAAAAACTGCACAAAACTGCATACAAGTTCCACTGCTTGATATTTGAATCTGTTTACCAGGGTACTCTTTTTACGTGAGCAGATGCTGTACTTGTACATTCACCTTCTGCAGCTTCTCCTTCATGTCTGAGTTGTTGTCTTAGTTGTTTTCATGCCATGAAACTTACCTTAAGATCCAAATGATGTTGCTTTACCATTCACTGAAAGAGAGCAGATGTTTTATTCAAATCATGAATCACTTGTATCAGGGAAACCACTCCCATCAGCTGGGCTCCATGAGATTCTTTACCTTTCCCTTCCCCTTTCCCTCTCCCTTTCCCTTCCCCTTTCCCTTTCTCTTTTTCTTTTTCTTTTCCTTCCCCTTTCCCTTCCCCTTTCCCTCCCCCTTTCCCTTCCCCTTTCCCTTTCTCTTTTTGTTTCCCTTCCCCTTTCCCTTTCCCTTCCCCTTTCCCTTTCTCTTTTTGTTTCCCTTCCCCTTTCCCTTTCCCTTCCCCTTTCCCTTCTCCTTCCCCTTTCCCTTTCTCTTTTTCTTTTCCTTCCCCTTTCCCTTCCCCTTTTTCTTTTCCTTTCCCTTTCCCTTTTTCTTTTTTCTTTTCCTTGATTCTGTAAGCATCTTAAAGGGACCAAGAGGTCAGCTATGAGGTGTCCTTCTTCTAACAAAGTAGTTTAAAGAAATAAAGATCAAGTTCCAAAAATGCTTTGTCAGGCTAGAATTTACTAGCTTTATCTGATAAGGTACTGCAATGACAAAGAAAAGAGGCAGTTGGTATTTATCTGGGGTGCATAAAATAAAATCTTTCTTATGAATCAGGTACTCAAAGCATAAATATAGATCACCTTTTGTTAAGGCACACATCTATGATTCATTGGTTTTATATTTACATCTGACTATGTCATTATTTCTGTAAAGAAATGACTGCCGTTCAGTCAGAGGGACTGTAAAGTAGTTCTTATTGGAAACAGCATGATGAGCATTTAGTGATTCAGTGACGTATTACAGAGAAGTCTGAAATTTTTCAGCTTTGCCATAACACACTTTGAAATGTAACAAGATATATATCTGTTAGAGCAGACAAAATCCCTTTGTAGGGGAAAATTCATCGCAAAATTACAGAAAGTGTTTTGTTTAAAATTAAAACTAGGCAAGTAATTAAATATGGTTAATATAATTCTTTCAGTAATCTGCAACAAAACTAATTACTAGAGAAACTTATCAAATCTGTTAAATAAATAATCACCTTCTCTAAAAATACTGCAATTATTTATCTGAAAAGTTGTAAAGACCTTATATTGAAACTTCTACTT
The DNA here is from genome assembly GCF_019279795.1 of Protopterus annectens. Classification (NCBI taxonomy): domain Eukaryota; kingdom Metazoa; phylum Chordata; order Ceratodontiformes; family Protopteridae; genus Protopterus; species Protopterus annectens. The sequence continues at coordinate 999,458,828 of NC_056725.1, read as the reverse complement.
TTTCAGTATTTTCATGAAAGCTTGATATAAAGTTCAGAAACAGAATTATAAAATGCAATTAGCCATGCATATAAAAGTGACTGCTATAAATCATCCACTACCATTAGTTCTAATTACCAATAATTTCTTACAGTTTTATGAGAACTTTTCAAATGATCATTTCATATAAATGTTCTAGACTTGATTTTATGGCTCTTTTATGCTAAGCTATATTTGTACAACTGAAAAAAAAAACACATTTTCTCTTCCTTAGAAATGCTTTTTGACTTCAGATTTTCCTGCATAATGCATTCAGTACTTTGATGCAAAGTTAACCATCTCCACTGCAGTAATATTTTAGTACGTTTTTATAACGCACATAACCCATTTGAATTTTTAGCACTGTGTGCAACCTGCTAACACCACCAGGCAAACACAGACATTGACATCTGAATTACTTAAACAGTAGATGTATTGCCAGGGATCAGTACCTCTGTTAACATCTTCAAATCTTAGTTTCCATACTTGGTAGAGAAAGTGCTGGGAAACTTGGCTTCAGCCAACTTCTTCTTCTTCCATGCTTTTATCTAGTGCACAATAGGAAAAAATACATTCTAGAACAAGAAAAAACAGGAGAACATGTTGATTGTCTAAATGTAGCACAGGAGCAGTTGCATTTATATGGGGGTTTCCAATAAGAAAATAATACTGCAACTCCTGCTGAGCACATTACTGATGGTGTATATAGGGCCAGATTCAAAAAGCTGTAGTACGGTGTGGCATAGCCTCTGTCAGCTCTACTGTGATACACATTAAAGAGAAAGACAAAACACAAGGAAGTAAGAAAAAAGAGTCCAAGGGAAGCTGTAACACAACAAGATCAGATAGGGAAGTAAAGTGAAGGTGAAGATAATCGTGACCTACAGAAGCATGTAACAGCTGTGCATGAGCTGCAGCAGTGCAGAAAGGACAATGTAATGCAATGCACTGTTCAGAGCATTCACAAACAATGCAATGCACTGTTCAGAGCATTCGCAAACAATGCAATTCAATGCACTGTTCAGAGCATTCACAAACAATGCAATGCAATGCACTTTTCAGAGCATTCACAAGCAATGCAATTCAATTCACTGTTCAGAGCATTCACAAACATTGCAATGCAATGCACTGTTTGGAGCATTCACAAACAATGCAATTCAATGCACTGTTCAGAGCATTCACAAACAATGCAATGTAATGCACTGTTCTTGCACTGGTATAATACCCATGAAAATGGGACCAAACTATGTGTAGGTGGAGGTATTAGGCATGTATCAGAAAACTGTGAGCTTTTAACCATCACATAGTTGGCATCCATGCACTCCACTTCAACAGATAAAACATGCTCATGCTTGTGTAGCAACAATAAGGTACATCTGGACACAGTGAAAAAAGGTTAAAAAATGCATGCACAGATATACAGACACACACTCAGATATGTACAAACACAAACATACAGATCAAGAGCTTGATTAAATAGATAGATAGTCAGATAGACTGAAAGACAGACAGACCCATATCCAGCACTAGGCAACCTAGGCAGCTGCCAAGGATCTGGTGTGACTGGGAGGAGCAGGGTCTTTCCGCAACATTAAATATACACAAAAAGTTTATCTACATTTTTTGTCATCTGTATACTGTTGGTTTAGCTATTAAAAACAAGAAAAGGTTTCCTGATTTGCCAGCCCATACATCCAGGTCCTGATGCTGCCAACCAATGAGACAATAGCAAGCATGAACGTAACAATGTTATGAGATTTAATTACACAACAGAACAGGCAAGTGCTTAAGCCAAAGATGGATTTTACAGCACTTGCAGGTATGAGGAGAGTACAACATTCATCACGGCACTTTCAGACAGAAATTACATGCTACAAGAGCACAGCATTTACACAAGAGGTGGATTTATTTAATTTCACAGCACTTGCAGGTAAGAGTTACACTCTACACGATTAGCAGTGTATAGTGTGTATCTGTGCATGTACAGTGCCCTAGATAGTGAGGCAGTACAGTTGAATGACTTGCTCATGCTCAAACCCTGTACCTTGACTACAGGAGGTAGAGACTTAAATCTGTACACCAACTGCCATTAGCTTTTTTGCTGTTTTTCTTTTGGTAAATCACTAAGGATTACAGGCAATGTCAGTCATTAGAGTTTTACAGAATAAATGTTGATGCAAAACCTGTTCTGATATTTTTTTAATGATTTACAGTAGCCTTCTTTTATTTGACTGCATTTTTAGACAACATTTCTGATTTTGTCTCATTCTTATGCCCTGTTGAGTAAGTCACAACAACAGGCCATATTGTAGGGCAACTGGAAACTTGGGTTAGGTTCTTTAGCTGTTCCTGCATTGCAAGCCTAGTAACTACCTATGAAACAAAGTACTTCTGGTGTAAAAGAAGCTAATTGTAGTAAACAGGAATATTATTACATGACTTGTGGAAAATACCAAGTAGTCACACAGGGGACCAGAAAATGTAAAATAAACGAAAACTGCAGTAAGGCTGTGATCAAAATCCAGTCTGAATGAAAGTTGAAAACAACATTTAATACAAACCTTGAACAAAATAAGAAACAAGCCCCAGATTCACCAAGCTCTGCATGGAGTGTAGGAATAATGCAAGAGCTGCTGCACGCAATATGTCCGATGACCGATCCAGGAATGATCTCCTGGGACGTGCAGGAGCACTCCTACACTATTCCTGCATGGACACCACTGCTATATGCTAATTACCCCATTTGTTGGTGAAAACCATGCAAATGAAGTGAATTAGTGATCCAGGAAGCAGGCAGGCGTCTGTGTAGAAATTGTGTAACCTACAGAAATGTATTCGGCTACTAACCTAATACATTTATGCAAATTACAAAACGGAGGCATGACAGCTCCAAAGAAAGCATATATTCAATGTAGTAGGCATGCCAATGGCCAAATATATGGCCATTGGCATGAGAAATAGTTGCAAAATTATAAAAAATAACTTTTATTTATTTTTTGGCTGATTCTGGCCGTTTAAGCGTAGAGCAGCGGTGCGCAACTAGGATCAGCCTGAAAATAAGAAAAAAGTTGAAAATAAGATTTTAAAACCAAATCAGCATTTTGCAGTAATAGTCAATGGCATGCATAAGACAATCTTCTTCTTCTTCTTTCAGCTTTTCTCGGTTAGGGGTCGTCACAGCAGATCACCTGTCCACTCATGATTGGCAGTAGAGTTTTACAGTGTTGAGTTGCCAGCCCGGCACCCAACCTTCCACAGAAGGCACACACATGCACACACTCACACCTAGGCCCAATTTAGAGTGTCCAATTCACCTACAGCATGTCTTTGGAATGTAGGAGGAAGCCAACGCAACCACAGGGAGGACATGCAGACTCCGCACAGATGGCACCCCAGCTGAGGATTGAACCAGAGAGCTTCTTGCTGTGAGGCGGCAACGCTAACCGCTACACCACTGCGGCCGCCCGGCATGCATAAGACAATAATACCAGGAAATAGTGGTTGCTAAAGTGGAAGGCTCAGTGTGAGTGTAGTAACTAGGAATTAGCATTCTGTTTTATGCAAATAATAGGACTGATACTGAATCACAGATATCCTGTCAGTGAGAGCTTGCACCCAACCATGTAGGTGCAGCAACACCATGGTATAATTATAAGAGGTAGATGACCTCATAAGGGGGAGTGTTATGCATGCTGTAAGCTTATTGAAGCTCTGTGGCCGGTGTTTGCACTTAGCTAAGTACAGCTAAGGAAGGGTGTGTGTCTGAGGCTGCCTAGCAGTGTGCACATTGCCTAAATTGGTGTGCACGCCATGCACTGGGTTTTAAAAAAAAAAAAAAAAAACAGGAAATAGCAACTCAGTTCACATCTGAGTACTGGGTATGTGTGGGTTTAAACAGGAAGGCAATGGGAAGGGAAAACACCAGTAGGAAGGCAATCAAGGAGAGCTAGCATAGCTAGCATGTGGAATGTATCATAATCAGCCAATTACATAGGGAGTAGCCCAGCCCAGCACACTACTAAAAAATAATGCAAATACCTTTCACTCTGGTTTTCCCAGAAACTCTACACCACTTGTGTACACAGATGGGGAAATTTTACTTGACAAAACTAACAAAATGTTAGGGGCTGCTGTTGCTGTCATACATCAATATGTGGAAGAGGCTGAGGGTGGTGAGGAAGTGAATGCTGATGACCAACCCACAGTGAGGAGAAGGAAAAGAGTGTACAGACCCAGGGTAACTTACCAGGGGCTACATGAGCTGGAGACAGTAAAGCGCTATAGGGTGGAAAGGGACATTCTACAGCAAATTGTTGAACTCTGCCGGCCACGCCTCACACACAGATCCAACAGAGGGGAACCCATCCCAATGGATACCAAGGTATATGTAGGCTTAAGAATACTAGCCACAGGTACCTTCCAAAGACTAACTGGGGATATCATGGGGATCTCACAGGCATCAGCATCCAGGGTACTCCAACAGTTCCTGGATGCTATGACAGCACATGCCGGTGAGCACATATATTTTCTCAACATCTGTAGGGCGTTGACGAGCAATATGCATCTCATCCACCGAATAGCAGAATACCCTGAAGTAATGGGTGCTATAGACTGCATGCACATACACATCAAAGCACCACCTGGTGAGTGGGGTAGGGTTTACAAAAACTGCAAGGGTTTCCCCTACATCAATTTCCAGGTCATGTGCAATGCCAAGGGCATTATCTTGAATGTGTGTGCTGGCAGCCCTGGAAGCTTTCACGACTCCCACATCTAGCATATGACACAGCTGTACCAGTCATTTGCCAGTGGGGCCATCCCATATAGCCACCTAGTTGGGGATGCTGGTTACGCAGTGGAGCTGTGGCTGATGACACCCATCAGAAATGAACACACACACACAAACAAGAACTCCATAATGAGGCACACGCACAAACCAGAATCATAATAGAGCGTATGTTTGGGATGCTCAAGTCACGGTTCCACTGCCTGGATATATCCAGTGGAGCCTTGCAGTACTCTCCAGCTACATGTACACAATTGTTCATAGTATGTGCCATGCTACACAATATGATCCTTTGTAAAAAGATGAAGCAGGAACAGCATGAGGCAAGGCCACACAGCCCCCCACCACCATTGCCAAGGCCATCACAGGCACAAAGGGACTCAGAGGAGGAACAACCTGAGCCTGCCCATATAGGCAGAAGGAGGTGTGCCCAGTATGCCCAGGCTTTGGCAATGAGGCAATGCATAGCACATACACTGACATGGTAGGGACCCAGAGAATGACATCTCTATATGACTCACACATACAGTAAATGGGATGCCAAACATGACACTACCTGTGCTTTATCATGTATAGGGGTGTACTTGTGCATCCAACATAGTCAGCCCTCCAGCACCATCCTCAATTCTGGCACAGCTACAAGGTAAGTCACTCTTCCTATCAGTTGCTGAATGGAGTAGTATGTTCTGATAGTTGTATCTATGGTATGGATGTGAGCATGCAAGGGAATCGGGTGGCTAAATGGGATGGCAGCAGATAGTGGGCACCTATACGGGCAGCATGAAATCCATGACAAATTCTGGTGTCAGCATAATAGGCAGTACTAGATAAGGTGACAAATCCCACTGCAGTACATGTGGTGGCCAAAATGTGTGTCCGTAGGACACATACATGCATGTCAGTTAGGCTCACATACCCAACACTAGCCTCAGCCAGCAGGTCAGGTGTAGATGACCATAAAGAATGGCTGGGCTAAGGCCTCCAATTGATGGCAATGGTGAACAGCCCCCTTACAGACCTACACAGACAGACTAGAACAGATCTGGCAGTTGTATGTTAGTTCTGAAGGGTAAGACGTCTGACACTGAAATGTAGGTCAATAAAACCTAAGATCTGTACACTACTGATATGCCTCCAGTCTGCATGATAGGTCAGAATACAAAATGAAATAGAAGCCAACAGAGTACCTGAAATACTAGTACAGTCACAGCAAATGTTTAAAGTCATCAGGTGTGCCCCCCTCCACAATCCTATGTAGAAATACAGTAACATGCACGAGTGGGTTTATTAATAGTGGAACACCGACTACCTGAGCTGGCCAAATTTACAGGATAGATTGTTGCATGTGTACAATATGTGTGGGTCCACATGTTAGGTTGTTGTGTGTTCAATATTGTCTGGAATTGGTCAGCATGTAGGCATGGAGGGTTGTGTCTCAGTGGCCTATGGCTAGTACAGTTGATGACAGGGCCATGTTCCAACAATTGCAGTGCCAACCACAATGCTTCTCAGCAATACTCATGTCAGCAGTCGTCCATACTCAGTGTCCAGATGTCAATATCTGTCACTGTCTGAAAGATGGACATGCCATGGATGTGGGCCCAGACAAACAGACAGTACACAGGTGGAAGTACCCTAGATGGAGTATATAAAATGTAACTGTCAACCACACACACCTTTGGAATTGTACATACAGGTTAGCAGCACACTAGTTGTCTGTGTAGTATGAAATACCAATGTAGTCTGGCCAATCAGTAGCAGACCACAAAAGGCACAGTTATGAAGTAATGAGAGACTGCCTATGTCCCCTCACAAGGCGTTATAAGGGGAATGTCCCAGGTATATCTGTGATTCAGCTGCAAGAAGCTTCCATATCACACAATCACTTAGCTCACCCCACCATCAGCCACATGTTTATCACAGGTCATATCCTTGCTGTTGGGAATGAGTACAGTATGATCCCCCACTTCCGTATGGGAATACCCACAGAAAGCAGCATGCTGAAGAGGTGTCCCATGCAGGTGTGTTCCTAGCTGTAAGTAGCACCCTGCCAGCATCCAGACCAATGGATTAATATGGACAGGAACTATTGCCATTAACACCTCGCACACTTACCCTGTCACCCCAGGGGAATCCAGTGGCTCACAGCCTGTGAATGTAGGAGTGACAGAATGCACTAGCCTGCTACAGGTGGCCTGCATCACTACCAAATGACCTACAGTCCTCTGTGAAAGGGCTGTGCCTCACCCATAGTGCCAATGTATGTTATCTCATGGGGTCCCAACTAACAACAATAAATAGTCCAGCAGAAAAAAATGCAAGGCCATGTTGACAAATCCCAGTAGCACCCCACCAATGTCCTACTGCATGATGGAACAACCCTAAAACAAACACTGGAATAATGGAAGATAGAATAATTAGGATATATATAATTATATAATATATAATATGCAGAAGATAAGATATTGGGGTGGGGTGAAACATGGGCGCTATGAGTGTGTGTGTGTGAAGTCTGAAACTCTGATGTGTGCCCCCCCTGTACCCACTCACAAACTCCTACAACCTACTTGACCATTTACACAGACCCATCAGCAAGTGTCTCTGCACCCTCTCCAATGTGGTGAATGTGTGTGTAAAAATGGCTGCAGACTGACACCCACAATACACACAGCATCATCATTGTATTTGTAATACTGTAGTGTAGAAAGATAGTGAGGTAGGAGTTTTAATCCCAATGTGACAACTGTGAAACTGTGTGTGTATGTGCGTGTATGTGTGTGTGTGGAGATGAATGATTTTGAAGCCATTCACAATCACTACACCTCCCTTCACTCTTACTGCAATGCCTGCTGATGTTAGTCACCATCAAAGATACCTGTGGAGAACTCTTCAACATAAAAGCTCTATGGTGCTTGTGATAACTGTGTAATACTATAGTGTAGCATACTAGTTAGGTAGGAGTTCTAATCCCAGACATGGCAATTATGAAACTGTGTGTGTTTGTGTGAAAGAGTGTGTGCGTCTTTGATGATACCTGATTTTATGGACATTGACACTTACTACTCCCTCCTTACCCCTCCTTTAGCACTGCTGCTGATGTTAGTCACCTTCAAAGATACCTTGGCACAGCATTCCGACATGTAAGCTCCACGGTGCATGCTGTAAATGCAGAACAATGTAGTAGCAATAACTACATAGGTATGGGATTGAAGCTCATCCGTGGCAAGTGTTTGTGTGTGTACATATGTATGTCTGTACCCCAAAGGTTTGGGCCCATTTACACCCAGTACATATCTCAGAGCCTGACTTTAGCAGTCCTGCAGATATAATCCACCTTAGAAGTACCTGTTGCCAACCCTAAACCATGTAAGGTCAGTTGTGCATGTGGTAAATGCGTAGCATAATGATCCATAAAGATTGTTAGATAGAGGTTTGAACCTTCCCCCCTGGGAAATGTAAATGTGTGTGTAGGGTAAAATTATTTTTGGAATCTCTCACTCACTACATCATCCAATGCCAGTATTTACAAGGGCTGGTGATGTTCCTCACCTTAGAAGTACCTTGGGACAACATCCATCCTATAAGCTCTGTGCAGGTGTGATAAATGTGATACACTGTAGTAGCAATACATAGCAAGGTAGGTGTTTGAATCTCTGTATTGGGAAGTGTGTGTCTGTTATCGGTATTCTTTGTGGAGGTTGCTGTGATTGTGTAATAACAGGATCCATTGTGGTGCATGTATTGCTAAATTATTATGTTAAGGACCTAGTATATGTCACAATGTCCACCTTACAAGGACAACAGATGTCAAACACCAGAGAGGTTGGTGTAGACATTCCATAGCCCTACATGTGACATTATGGATTGGTGAACAATATAAGCAACCCTTCTATTACTCAGAGAACACTCTCCACCCAAGTCTCATAAACAAACATACTTGGCTAATCAACAACCACGATATTGGTAGTTCCCTGCATATTGCATCACAGATAGCAACCACGGTGTGATTGCAGTGGACTACATGCCTGTTGACCACAACAGTGCCACTGACATCAGAAAGTACTTTGATGTGTTACATCTCCTGACTGAGTCTGTGTTATCTAACAAGTAAAAGGACATGGCACCCTGTTCCATCCCCTCAGTAGGCAAAAAAGATATGTACAGTGGCCCTTTTGCTATGATCCACACTGGATGCCTGCAACAACTGTAGAGTCTACAAACGTAACCCACAAAGGGAATACCATGCCTTAAACACATGCCCTCTATGGACAGATGCCACTAACTCCACTGAATACACGTATCATGCTGTCCATGTAGGTGCAAGCACAACCTCAGTTACATGGCCAGGTCTCACCAATTGAGGTCAGGAATGCTACATCAGAAGATAACAATCTATCCACACAACATGCCCCAGAGACCTCAAGTACACTTCCACATGTCAAAGAACACTCATGAGGGACATGTGCACAACCCAGACACTGTCCAGTCCATGTTATGGGATATAGATCACATACATGGGAAGCAGTGCACATCACTGGCCACCCACAATAGTAACCCAGATGAGTGGATGGTAAATACAATAATCACCCCTGGGGACCACTCCAGGGACTACACCCCTGGGCCACACTGGGGACTATTGTCATGTGGCCTGATGCCAAGGTATTCCCTTGGCCTAGTCTTGTACAGCCTTCAGGCCCATTCACCTACTACACACCTGTGAAACAATGAACCTATGCATCTCAGTACTGGCATATGTGTGTGTGTGTGTGTGTGTGTGTGTGTGTGTGTGTGTGTGTGTGTGTGTGTGTGTGTGTGTGTGTGTGTGTGTGTGTGTGTGTGTGGAGATGAATGCTTTTGAGGCCATTCACACTCACTACACCTCCCATTGCCTTATTTAGCATGCCTGCTGATGTCAATCACCTTGCAATAACCCTTTGGCCATGTTTTAGCCCTATAAACTCTGTGGCACTTGTGAAAACTTCACAATACTGTAGTATAGCAAACTAGTTAGGTAGGAATTCTGTCAACTGTGATAACCTGTGTGTTTCTGTGAAAGAGTGAGTATGTGTATGTTTTTGTTGCCACCTGATTTTGTGGATATTCACATTTACTACACTTCCCTTACCCCTCCTTTAGCACTGCTGCTGATGTCACTCACCTTCAAAGATACCTTTGGACAGCTCTTCGACATGTAAGCTCCATGGCATGTGGAATAACTACGTAACACTGTAATAGCAATACATAGCCTGGTAGGGGGTTGAAACACAGTACTGGTAAGTGTGTGTTTGTGTGTTTGTGTCATCACTATCCTGTGTGAGTAAAGGGATGATTGTGTAATGACAGGATCCATTGCAGTGTGGTTTTGCTACATCATTATATTGAGTACCTATATGTCACATTGTCCACATTACAAGGCCAACATTTTTCAAACACTCTGGAGGTTGTTGTAGACAATCCACAGCCATAAATGTGTACAGCTATGTGCAATTACTGTGTGACAGTATGGATTAGTAAACAATATAGGCAACCATTATAATACCCAGATACCACTCTCCACCCACAGATCATACACAAACACGCTTGGCTCATACTTCCTTCATTTCTTACTTTCTCTCTGTCTCTCTCTCAATCTCTGGTGGATGTAGAAAGTACATCTGTTTTGCATAGTCAGCAGCTTGACTTTTGCAGGTAATGCTCATGATCAGCTGATGGCCTGTGTGCAAATTGGAGTCCCTGCTTGCTAATTGCATGTGGAACAGCTGTGGTATCATTCCTATAGCCAATTGCATGGAAACACACACCTATAACTAAGCACTTCATGTGGGTGTTGACTCTTTTCCATCATTGTGAGCAGGACTTCATGTGGGTGTCTGACTAACAGCATCACAGAGGATAGTTGGAAATACCACTTACAACATACACTGTGGAGACAAGCCAACAAATGGGGGGGGGGGTGTTTCAGACATGGGGACAGAATGTAAGTATTGCTGTTCTACATTTGAAGTAATGTTGGTTTAACAGGGTTTGTGTGGATATGGCTGTTCCACATGATTTAAAGTCTGGCATGTCAGTGTTATGTGGTTGAGGAAACTCTCACCTGTAGGGCTAGCTGCAGACTGGCCAGAGTTTTGAGTCTTAGATGCGGTGTGTTACTCACACATTTCCTATCTTTAGAAATGCAGTAGCATACTCTTATTATTGCAGTCAGTACATGGTGACATCCATGTGAGTTACTGACTTCTTATCCCTCAGAAGAGATATGTCACAACAAACCCTGTTACACCAGGAATTTTCTCAGTTTATCACAGCAATATTTCAGTATTGGCCTTGTCTTTGTGCCTCTGTCCCCAAGCCTGTTACAAGTTGTCCATATGTCATGCAGAAAGAAATACATATGTACAGTATATCATTATTTACTGACATCATTCTTGATAACAAGCCAGTGATATATGAGACTGCTAGACATGTTATGTATAGTAGGCCTTGTATTTGAGGACAAAACCTGGACATTCTGTTGTAGTCTGTACAGTAGTGAGGTCTGTGTACTTATGGTGATTGCTGTCAGAGTGTCAGTATTGTGTATTAGTGTATTGTGAATATGTTACTTGGCCTATGCACAGACTGTGGTAGATGTCAGTGTTCTTGGTCCTGTTCTATCTGATGTTGCATGCTGCTCCAGTTTCTGGTACCCTATCAGCATATATGTTTGTAGGACCAGACTGATACATGTCCCATACCACAGTCAGGCATCAAACTACACTGTGACTTGGGCCACGATATGTAGGGTTAGTGTGTCAGTGGCAAATATGAAGATGGTTTTGTTCACAGTCCATATACTGTACTAGTACTTAGGATTACCATAATGTGACTGTAACTGTGTTGAGACTGGTTGTGGGTATGCACTTTTACACTAGTGTCTATTATTCTGTGCTGTTACATGCCTGTAGTAGCTTCTATATTTGGAAGTACATGTGGTATCCCCCCATAGGAAACTTGGGTCAGTGTTGTGGCAGTCTGCCTGTAGTTTACACAGTGCTTTGTGACATACCTAGCAGCTCAGTGTATTTACCTAGTGTGATGTTACGTCCAGATATTCGTCAGATGTACTGTTGCCTGGCCACCATATGTGTTGTGTATTTCTAAAAAAGCAGTGGGATGCTGTGAAGATGTGTGTCATTATCTAGTGGGAAGTATGTGGGCTTGGGACCTCTGCTCCTCTGGTTAATATGTGTTAGGACAGACAGGAGGGTGTGGATGCATCAACTGTGTGAGCTTATCCGTTCCAGTATTTGTGTGATGTCCCCATTTTCATGGCTGTAAACATCCCCTTTGTCAGGCTTAGTCCACGCACCTTGCATTAAGGAGTTCTGTGTATACCTATGGACTGACAAGATTGTGTCAGACTGTCCATGTTTAGTGGTAATATTTCTGCTGTATTCCACAGGACCATTACTGTGATTTGTGTGGTACTTCACTTTGATGATTTTATGATGTCTGTTAGTAACTGATGGCATACATGTCAGTATCAGAGGTGACTTCCTACACAACGTGTCTGTTGACACAACCCCTATTTCTGTAGCAACATTCTACTTTTACTCCTGCAATACTTACATTACATTCCCTTGCACTAAGAGGTTGTGACTTATGGTGCTGAGGTATGACTCCACTACATGTTATGGGCATGTCACTTATACACACACACATATATATGCTATGTATAGTAGGCCTTATATTTGAGGACAAAACCTGGGTCTGGGACTATTCACTGAAAGCACATTTCACTGAAACTAAAATGACTGTGCAGAAATCACTGAAAGCTCAATTAATTGAAAACACAATTCACTTAAACACATTTTACTGAAAGTTTTATATGGCCTTTTCCTCACTGTAGTGCAACCCTGGAGTTAGTATATATAGTAAGGGGGGTGTGCGGGCACCACTCCCCACATTGGAGGGTGTAGGGATTTAGCCCCCACATAGTCTGGATATGTGTTATGTTCAGAAAAGAGTAATTTATTGGAATTGCAAGTACCATATATATATTCAAAATATTTAAAATAGGTGGGGGCTATGCCACCCACACACCCCTTACTATATATACTAACTCCAGGGTTGCACTACTGTGGGGAAAAGGCCATATATAACTTTCAGTGAAATGTATTTCAGTGAATTGTGTTTTCAGTGAATTGAGCTTTCAGTGAATTGCGCACAGTCAAATGTGTTTCATTGAAATGTGCTTTCAGTGAAAAGTCCCAGACATATATATATATGTGTATATATATATATATATATATATATATATATATATATATATATATATATATATATATATATATATATATGTACACACACACACACACACACACACACACACACACACACACACATATATATATATATATATATATATATATATATATATATATATATGTATATAAAGATACATGTATATATATATATATATATATATAAATATATATATATATATATATAAATATATATATATATATATATATATATATATATATATATATATATATATGTGTGTGTGTATGTACATGTATACATATATCTACATATATATATATATATATATATATAGGTCTACTTCATAACAACGGAAGACCAGAAGAACGAAATGCAGAACACCGAGATGAAAAGAACGAAACCCTAGAACTCCGAAAAACAAGTAAGTATTCAAAACACACATAACACACAACACACACACAACTGCCACACACTACTAAACAAAACACCCAACACTAATGATAGGCAGGGAGGCAAGACTCCCTGCACTCCACACACCCCCCTACTTTAATATTCTAACTCCAAGATTGCACAACAGACACACAAGGCACACACCCACACAGTACAGTCCCTCACACACACACACACACACACACACACACACACACACACACACACACACACACACACACACACACAATTACCTACAGCAGAACACGAAAAGCTCCAATTCAAACTCCCGTAACATCGGGAGTTTGAATTTTGCTCTTTTCGGTGTTCTGCGGTTTCATTGTTTTCATCTCGGCATTCCGGATTTCGATCTTCTAGTCCTTCGTCCAACTCAAGTAGACCCATATATATAAATATATGTGTGTATATATATATATATATATATATATATATATATATATATATATATATATATATATATATATATATATATATGTCCTTGTTATGTGTAAATATGTGTTGTATATACCTTTCCAAATGTATCCCACCATATTTATCTGATATGTGTATATTTAGATATGAAAAACATATCTGATTCAACACTATTTTCACTTACAAGTACTAAACCATTGTAGTAGTCAAAGCAGTTGTTTACTACTATTCAGTATGTGTACTGAATTATATATTTGAAAAAACAACAAATATTGTCACAGCTCAGATGGCTTAGTGGTTAACTGCTGTGACTATAGTGTACAGGGTCCTGGATTCAAGACCTGTGAGGGGTTGTTTCTTTTGTTGCTAGGCAGAACAAGGACTGTTGGATACCGAGTGTTTAAGGCAGTTCTGAGCAGCTTCATGTGGGTTTGTGCATTGGTAAGTGGTGGTAACGTACGGTTAAATGAATAAGCACTTACACACAGTAGGCTTTGCTTAACAGTGCGCAAATCTACTTAGCATTTACATTTAAGCAAAGCTTACACCTGCTAAGCATAGCTCAGCCCTTGTAACCAATGATCACACTCCAGTCTGATAAAATTGCAGGGTAATGACATCTTTAATAAGTGTATTTAATTCCATGTACATAACATGCTTCTATGTTCTGTCATTATAGTAGGAAGGGATGTGAGTATACTGTATGGGACACCTGACTATACATGGCTAGTAAAACGATCTTTTCTGTTTGTATGTGTTTCACACATAGGTAGTATCCCAGGTTATATGCAGTCACACTTGCATGTATTTTTATCATTACGTTACTACTTTTAACAGTGCTTTTCCAAGTAAGAGTAGATTGCAGATTGTAGTACTGGAACCATACACCCCTGCATGCAAAGTTGAACTCTGAGTACTGACTATTTTGTTCTTGGTGTATGCTATTAAGTATCTCCTATTGGATATTGATTTGACATGTGGATATTAACTGTCAACTATTATGTGTTTAGGACATGTCATTGAGGGCTGCTGTCATGTAGTAATGGTATACCTATCAGTGTCAGACTTCTATCTGTCAAAACATTCATCCTAATGCATAACCTGTTGGGTAGCTGATTTCTCTCTGTCCTCTGTACAGATGTGCAGATGTCAGGTATTCATCTTGGCTGCTTAAAGGCAATCTATGATTGACTGACACTGACATGTCTCCCCAGGTGTCTTATGAATGCCACAGCTAGGAAACCCCACTCTGTATGCACCACATGCCATGGACACCTCAACCAGACTACCACAGTCAACAGAACATGCTTGGGTATAGGTCTCTAACCGAGACACTGGCCATGTTATGTAATATATATTGCATACATGTCAGCTGGAGCACCTCACTGGACCTCTGCAAGAGAAAACCAGATGATTGGATGTTGAATTTAACTGTCACCCTGGGGATCACTCAAGTGGCCTTGGCTGATAGAGGGCCTGCTGACAAACGTCAGGTGGCATGATACCAGTGTACCCACATGCCCTATTCTTCTCATCTCTCCATTGACATTAGCCTGGTACATACCTAGGAACACCTGCTCCTATGGACCCCAGTACAGACAGATGTGTCAGTGTGCATTACTGAGAATAATAGTGTCTGTATGTTTGTAAGCTTGTAGTTGACAATACCCTGAGGGCCTTCTCACCCATTACACCCCCTATTGCCATACATAGCTGCTGCTGTAATTGACGTTAAATGTACCTTGTTGTGCTCTTCACCATATGGGCTACCCGAAGATTGCAGTACCAGCAAAACACTGTTCTACAAATGGGTAGACAGGCGTGGGTTACCCTCTGAGTCCTGGCAAGTGTGTGTATGAGTGTGAGTGTGCGTATTTGTAGGAGACAACATTCTGAGGCCACATTCTCCAAATACAAGAAACCTTGCCATACATTATAAGGGATAGTGATGTTGCTGACATTAGGAGAGCCATGACAAATCCTCACCCTACTATCCCTGTGGCATGTGCAATAAATGCATATCCCTGTAGTAGCATTGATTAGATAGATAAGGGGTTGTATTGCAGTCTTCGTCAATGTGTGATTGTGGGTATGTCAGAGCATTATCATGGGTTTCAGTGAGTACAATATTCAATGTGGGGTGGGGGTGCTGGGTATACTCTCTTTACACCATGGTACCTCCAGTACATGTCCCAAGGTCCTCTGTATGTGGACCGCTGTCACCATCAACACTACAGGTAACTGATTACACTATCCAGCCAAATGATGCATGTGCTGTGTGCAAAATCTCTGTAACAGAATGTACTCACTGACAAGGTAGTTAACACTGCTAAACCAAGGTCTGTCAGATGTGTCTATGACTGTATGTGTTTGTCAATGTATCTAAGACAGTATGTCATACTATGTATTGTTCATTAACACCCAGTATATCCCCCATTACCATACTGTACAAGGCCTGGTGATTTTCTTCACTTAAAAGGAAACTCGGGACACACCTCACCCTAAAAGCTCTGTGGTGTGTGCAATTAAAGTCAAACAGATTAGTAGCAATAAGCACCTAGGTAGGGGTTCTACTGTCAGTGTTGCCAAGTAAGTGTGTGTGTATGTAAAAGGATCTACTTCAATTTGCAGAAAATATATGTCCCAGGAGATCACTGATCTGAGAATTAACTGACTAAAGGTAACATTTCAAAGCAATCATCTTGTGGAAATACATTCAAGCAAAAATAGTAGTGGATGTGTACATGCCCTCTTCCCCACTTTACAGCTGTACAGCAATATAGGAGTTGTTATATATACATGGGTGTGGTTGTTGTGGCCACAGCCACCCACGTTAGGGTTATTGTTGTGTGTATCCCCCCACTTAGTGTGCTGCTATACTGTACAGTTTATGTTAACAGGTTAAGTAGTTGTTAATCACACTATGTATGGTTCTACACCACCCCACACTCTCCAAAGTGGGGGGCTCTGCCACCCACACCAGCACACCTATGTTTACCAACTCCAGGATTGCACTACACTGGGGAAGAGGACATATACCCTGCCAGTACCATCATCAGTAATATTAAACTGGCTAACTGATTATTTCCTGATGTGATGTTTTGGTAATTTGGTCTGGGTGAAATTACATAGACCAAAATGAGTTCACTGCAAAATGAAGTACATCCATGTGAACAGTATTCTCTGTGTATTGCGCGTGCATGTGTGTGTATGTGTGTGTGTGTGTGTGTGTGTGTGTGTGTGTGTGTGTGTGTGTGTGTGTGTGTGTGTGTGTGTGTGTGTGTGTGTGTTGGACATTTGGTGCGTGCCACACAGTACACTTACAATTGCCTACTGTAGAAGAGCTGCTGACATCAGCCACCATGCGCTCACCTGTATACACCCCCTCAGACGTATCAGCCATGTAGCACATGCAGTAACTGTTATACAGACCTGTTACCTGTGTTCAGCTGTACATGAAATATGACACATTCAATGTGTCACCACAGTGCTACACCCCTTGTAGGACAGGACAGCAGACCAAGATCCTGCTGACACATAGACATCTAGAACACAAAGAGAATACATTATGGAGACCACAATCAGTCGGTGTTAATAACAGCTATAATGCATCATGGCTAGACAGCTACAGACCCTGATGTGTAAGCCTTAATGATTCCAGATGAAAACACGTTAAACAGCATTACATTGCTAAACCTTAGGACATTCACCCTATGCATCAGAACCATATCAGCATGTCCCCTGCATCAGTGGTATGGATGACAAGGATATGGCACAGGTATCATCATATGCACAGGGTGTGTTGCAGGTTTGTCAGAGGCATTGGCTGAGCCATTTGGTTGACATCATGTGTGTGGGTTAGGGGGTTCTTTAGTAAATAAGCTGTGCAGATGTGGTGTGTGTAGGTATGGAGGTGCCCTAGCTGTGTTGGTGAAGTGTGTGTGTATGTATGCACTCATGTCTGCCATGTGGCTGCCCTATACAGGGGTTTGTTGGACAAGTGCAGACCATACATGGCAGTGTGTACAGTTCACTGTCTCTGACCATGGACACGGGAACTGTGCCTGCCAGGGGTTTCATGGCACTACCAGGCAGAAGCCCAGATATGTTACTCTCCACTGATGATGACTATTGTCAACTGGATCCGCATCCCTGTTGGGAATGGCCAGGACCATGTGCATGTGACCTGCTGCATTGTGGTGTGGACAGTACCCCCACTGCAGTGCTCTTGCTGATAGTGCCACTATGGGAGTGGCCCTGAGTTGTTGCATATCCACATAGACCTCCACCTGTTGGTGTTCCTGACCTAAGTCCACGTAGTCACCACCCCACTCTCACCACATGCTCTACCACAGACAGCACATGGTCAAGGATTCCCACCATCTCACCCAACCATCTATCCAGGACCACTGAAAAATAATGGTGGGCACCTGCAAGATCACGGATGTTCTCAAGTACTGAATAAGTAGCCCTCTGGAGCCTCAGACTCTGTCTGGAGAATGTTCCATAAGCGCCTGTGCCTCCATGATGGCCCAAAACATGTCTCTGGTGGCACCTGCTGTGGGACTTCTGCCAGGGGCATGATGGCCAGCAGCCCTCCCATGAGCACCCCTGTACATCTGCCTGTGTAGTACCTCGCTGGTCATCTGGCTATGGCTGCTGTGTACAGACACAATTGCCATAGTCCCCACACTGTCCTGTCTCATGCCACCACCCACCAACTGTCTATCTATGGCAACTGGTGATGGGGTATGTATGGGCATTGAGACTGTGTGCAGGGATGGGATGGATAAAAGAGGGATGTCAACCGATGCCACAGCCTCAGCCCCTAACAACTCTGCCTGTGCCTAACCATGCCTATCATCATTTTCAGAGTTTATATGGGCACTAACCTCAGTTTGAATGCAGGAGGGACCATGACCCACCTTGCCACCTGTGAGGACCAAACAAAAAAATGTAATTTAAGACCTGTACATTATGGTTTACCTCTACACACACTCACTCTCTCTCTCTCTCTCACACACACACACACACACACACACACACACACACACACACACACACACACACACACACACACACTTACAGGTGAGGTGGCACAAAGATATTACACTGACCTCTTATTACCCAACAGTCAACATGCATGACATATGGCACTCAACAGCATGCACTGCATCCATACTCAATCCTTGTTACCAACATTATACATCTCTGTGATGCATGAGTTGTGTTAGTAGGTGATGCCCTTTCCCCTGGAACACACTGCACCCTTGTACACAGCATTGCTGTGCACCATACGTCACAAGTGTACCCACCATTTCTAAACATGCATACGTGTGGCAGTTATGTTTGCTCTGTTGCTCACAGCCCCTATGTGTTTGTTTGACACATACCTGGGATGATATGAGGACAGATGTCAGTAATGAATGCCTTGACCTCTGATTTGCAGATCTCTTCATCAGCAGTGCATGTATAGGTTCATAGGTTCATAGGTTCATACTAGGCTATCTGCCCTAGGGCATTTATAAGCCTAGCCAGAGTGTGTTTGGCTTTCGCCACCCATTTTAAATGAATTTTGCTATGCCATTTTTCGAGGTTAGTATACTGTGCCTCTGCCTAACAGTGACACAGAAGTGATACCCGGGGTAAACCTACGATCTCCCATCCACTCATCAAGATACCTCTTGAAGAGAGTCAATGAGGGACTCTGTCTAACCTGGACTGGGATTTTATTCCAGAGTGAAGGGAGCCTCTGGATTATGAATCTGTCCCTACAGCATGTCCTATTTATTTCAGTGCTGAGGTTCAAGTCTCTCGAGCGCGTAGCTCGATGGGATTTGGATTTTCTGAGGTGCAGCATGTCCATTAATTCCGGGTTGGACATGGCTTTATACGTCAGGCACAGATAGCCTCTGAGCAGGTGGTATGCCACTGAGTAGAGCTGGAGTTTCTTTAACTGGGCAGCATATGGCATCTGTTTGAGCCATTTGATCCTCTTGGTGAGGTACTTTTGTGGTCTTTTCAGTTGCTGCAGGTGTCTGGTAAAGTACATCTCAAAAGGGGAATTGTACTCAATTATGGGCCAGATGAGGGATGAGTAAAGAGGCACGATGACCTCCCCTGATCTAGATGTGAATCCCTTCATGATTAGGTGGGCTATATAAAATGTTTTTCTAACCACTTTGGCCACGAGGTTTTCAAATGAGAGATTGCTATCAACTTGGGTCCCCAGGTCCCTAATTACTTCTTCCATACTTAATGGATTACCACCTATGTGGTAATTTGTGGGCACTTTGTTTTTGCCAAAGGGGATGACTATACACTTTTTGGTGTTTAGCTTGAGGCCATGGCTCTGGCACCAGTTGTCTGTTTCTATGAGGACCTTTTGTAGGATGCTTGTGTCGGCTGGAGAGCCAATTATGGCGCCTAGTTTGCAGTCATCTACGAACTTGGTCAGCCACAGTCCTTCTATGTTGGCCTGTACCTCCGAGAAATATATACCAAACAAGAGAGGTCCCAGGACTGAGCCTTGTGGGATGCCACTTGTAACTGGTTTGGAGTCTGACATGGCTCCAGCAATTCTAACCATGTGGGTTCTGTCCTTGAGCCAGTTTGTAACCCATCTAGTGACAAAGGGGTTTATATTTAAGCTGGTGAGCTTATCTATAATGCCTGAGTGGGGTATTGTATGGAAGGCTTTTGCGAGGTCCAGATAGGCTGTGTGGACCACCTTCCCCTCATCAGTGGCCTTGGTGACTGTTTCAAAGAAATTGACCAGGTTTAAGAGGCAGGATCTGCCCTTAACAAAGCCGAACTGGGTAGGATCCAGTGTGTGTAGGTCCCCAATATCTTTATTTATGAGGTCCATGATGATCCTTTCCATAGCTTTTCAGACCAAGCTAGTCAGACTTATGGGGTGATAGTTTCCAGAATCCGTTGAGGCACCACCTTTGTGGAGAGGGACTACTGTTGCTGTATGCCACTCTTTGGGTACATATCCTGTAGTAAGGCTGAGATTGAAAAGTAGTTTTATGTTTGGGTTTAGCTCTTCTTGGAGTTCATGTAGGACACAGGCCAGGACACCATCTGGTCCCATTGATGCTGTGTTTTTTGCTTTGGAGAGGGCAGCTCTTACCTGAGCATCTGAGATGTCAGGGGGGCAGCACTCTGCTGGGATAGATATTTGCCCTTTTGGTGGGGAGGGGGGGAGAAGTTTGCACTGAACCTGTCAGCTATGATGTTGGCAATGTCTGTGGGTTCAGTGTATTTCTTGTCATTTTGGTCTAATTCTGAGCATATCTGAGAATTCCCACCCAGGTTCCTAACATAACTAAAGAAAGCCTTGTGATTATCCTTAGTGTCCTGTGCAATTTTTCTCTTGAAGCTGGCCTTAGACAATTTTATGAGTGCCCGTAGTTTTTTTGCTAATACTGATCAGAGATGCCTTCCCTTTTTGGGAATTTGCTGTATCATGTAATAGCTTCCTCCTTCTATTGTATAGTTTGTTTATGGCTGGGGTCCACCAGAATGGATGCCTGCCTTTGGAGGACTGGGTCTAGATTTTATTTGGGATTGCACGATCCATGCATTCCTGAAGGTGTTCATAGAATGCGTTTATAAAAGATTCTGAGGTCTGGGCCGTATTTTCCACAGGCCCGGGGGCTTTGAAGGATTCCCCCTCGGTTTTGAGGAGTGTAAAATTTGCTTTAGAGAAGTTTTTCACTGTGGTTTTCTGGGCAGGGGTTGGGGTCGGTATGTGAATATCCAGTGAGATTAGTTTATGGTCTGATCTTACCAGTGAGAGATACACTTCTGGTCTGGAGCATAGAGCCCCCATGTTGGTGATGATCAGGTCCAGTATGTTTTCCTCTTGTGGAGTGGTAACAAGTTGTTCCATAGCATTTGAGTTTATAAATTCTAGGAACCTTTGGGCTAGGGTGTTGGAGCTAGAGTAATGCTCCCAGTCTATGTTTGGGTAGTTGAAGTCGCCCAATATAATGGTGTTTGGAGAGACCTTCATATTTTCCAGTGTTTTCAGGAAGGCCGAGTGGGGTTCCTGGGTTTGGGAGGGTGGTCTGTAGCAGGCTATAAACTGGAAGGCAGTTTTACCCACTGTTAGTTGCACATGGATAGTCTCTGATGCTTCATGCTGTGCCACCAACCTGGAGGTGTGGATATCTTTGACGAATATTGATACTCCCCCTCCTTTTGTGGTTCGGTCCAAGTTTTGGGGCCGAAAAGCATGGTATGAGGTATAACCTGGTAGTGCTGGTGTGCTCTCGGGAGCCTTGAACCAGGTTTCTGTTACTGCACAGATATCGATGTTCTCCATGCTAAGGAGAGTTTTGAGTGTGTGCATCTTGATGTTTAGACTACTGGCGTTGAGTAGCATTACTCTTAGTTTCTTATCCCTTGTGATACCTATGGATGTGGGTTTGTCTTTTGAGCCTTGCCTAAAAAAGGCACTATGGGGGTGGCAAGAGCCTATGCCAATATCCAAAAGCCCAGGGGTGACAGGTGCAAGCCGTCCCTAGCGAAACATTGTGGCTTGTCAAGCATGTCATCCCAGGCTGACAGGCATTGAATCCCCTTTGAATGACACCAACACTTAAGCCAATTGTTGAAATTGATCATCTTGTCTTCATATTGTGGCATCATTCTTGGTGAGGGTAAGATGCTACTCAAGGTCAGGGTCATACCGGCCTGGACTACATGCTCAGAGAGCTCCTCTATGTCTCTTTTCATGTAGTCCAGGGAGGTACATCTCAGGTCATTCACACCAGCATGGACAATGACTGAGTCATATTTGTACTTGCCTTGGAGTGACCTGAGTGCTTTTGTTATGTGGTGGATCCTAGCGCTCGACAGGCAGCTCACATTGACCTTCTCCTTGTTCAGCCTGGTGAGTGGGACGTCAGTGTGCCTGACGATAGAGTCACCTATTACAAGTGTATCAGGTGTGTTGTTTAGCCTTAAGGCTGTGACTGTTCGGCACACTGGTTTTGTGAGCTATGTGTTGCACTTGTTTTGTTTTGGGGTAGCGGTTGCTTGGGTGTCTGCTTTGGAGGTCTCTGCTGCTTGGGCAGATTTTTATTTAGAGCCTCTGAGTATGTTTTTGTGTGTTTATGTGTTTGGTTTGCTGTCGTGGTAGGTCTATGTGAGACTGGAATTGTAGTGAGTGTGGTTTCCTTCTCCTCCTGACTGGTTACGCCAGTACTGAGTTGAGAGATCTTAGCCTTCAGTTTGGCAATATGGTTGCATCTCTCACATGTTTTGGAATTTGTTGGGAGGCGGAGAGGGTTTTCTGTGTACATGAGGCAGTTGTAACATTGCCTCAAGATTCCTAGATTCACCAGCTGCACTGGAGAGGAGATTGACAACTGAACTTTGGACATGCTAGAATAATATTGGGAATTCCTTTATAATTGAAAAAAAGGGCCAATGGGGAACGAGGTACTCTAGGGGAGTTTGTGAGGGTGTAGTGCTTTTAATTTTTTAGTGCTGACTTATATAATTGCTTTAGTGAGCAAGTGCCAGGCTTAAAGTAGGAATAGGGTGTTTATTATGAGAACTAGATCAGTTGTAAGGGGAAACGTAAAGAGCAGACTTTGTGGAGCCGAGAATGGTTTAAATTGCGCAAAACCGCACAAAAGCGGGTTTTATACAGGGGGACTTGAAAGAGCTGGAAATTGGCCCAAAATGGCCAATAGACTACCAGATTCTTGTACTGGGAACACTCCTCCAGGGATAGATAGGCTGCTCTAAGCTCTCCACTGCCACTGGCCAACAAAGAAGCCTCCCTTTATCCAAGAAAGGAAATGGGCAACACAGGAACTTTCCAAAAGTCCAGAATACAGCAAAGCCTGTATTTGGACTACTCTAGGTCAGGAAAGACGGGAAACAAGGATAATTTTTTTTTTCTTTTTTGCAACAAACAGCAGGAAAATGCAATAAATATATAACACAGGCTAGCACACTTGAGTGTGTAGCTTCAACAGGTATATGCAACAAACAGGACAAACTTTAAAAGTGCAGGTGCAAAAACAACTTTAAACAGTTTAAAACAGTTCAAGAAGCAGAAATACTTGCAGTTTAGCTAGATCGGACAGTTGCCCAGGTAGTAGCAGGAAAAAATCCTTTTATCAGGTTAGCAGTCACTCTTTTAGCCTCTCTGCTGCTAGCACCACTCTGCAGGACCACGAGGAGCTTGGCTGAGTAGTAACAAGAGCAAAAACCACGCCAAAGCGGGTTTTATACAGGGGGACTTAAAAGAGCTAAAAATTGGCCCAAAATAGCCAATAGACTACCAGATTCTTGTGCTGGGAGCACTCCCCCAGGGATAGATAGGCTGCTCTAAGCTCCCCACTGCCTCTGGTGAACAAAGAAGCCTCCCTTTATTCAAGAAAGGAAATGGGCAACACAGGAACTTTCCAAAAGTCCAGAATACAGCAAAGCCTGTATTTGGACTACTCTAGGTCAGGAAAGACGGGAAACAAGGATATTTTTTTTGTTTTTTTCTTTTTTGTGACAAACAGCAGGAAAATGCAATAAATATGTAACACAGGCTAGCACACTTGAGTGTGTAGCCTCAACAGGTAAATGCAACAAACAGGACAAACTTTAAAAGTGCAGGTGCAAAAATAACTTTAAACAGTTTAAAACAGTTCAAGAAGCAGAAATGCTTGCAGTTTAGATAGATCGGACAGTCACCCAGGTAGTAGCAGGAAAAAACACTTTTATCAGGTTAGCAGTCACTTTTTTAGCCTCTCTGCTGCTAGCACCACTCTGCAGGACCACGAGGAACTTGGCTGTGTAGTAACAAGTGCAAAAACCATGCCAAAGCGGGTTTTATACAGCGGGACTTGAAAGAACTAGAAATTGGCCCAAAATGGCCAATAGACTACCAGATTATTGTGCTGGGAACTCTCCTCCAGGGATAGATAGACTGCTCTAAGCTCCCCACTGCCACTGGTGAACAAAGAAGCCTCCCTTTATCCAAGAAAGGAAATAGGCCACACAGGAACTTTCCAAAAGTCCAGAATACAGCAAAGCCTGTATTTGGACTACTCTAGGTCAGGAAAGACGGGAACCAAGGATAATTTTTTTTGTTTGTTTTTCTTTTTTGCAACAAAGAGCAGGAAAATGCAATAAATATGTAACACAGGCTAGCGCACTTTAGTGTGTAGCCTCAACAGGTAAATGCAACAAACAGGACAAACTTTAAATTACAAGCGCAAAAGTGCGCTAAAGCTGGCTTTAAAGCAGGGGGTTAGAAAGAGATAGGAAATGGCCCAAAATGGCCAATAAGCTACAAGTCACTGGGCTGGAACCACTCCTCAAGGGACAGATAGGCTGCTCAGAGCTCCCCACTCTCACTGGTGAACAAAGAAGCTTCCTCCTATCCAAATAAGGATATGGGCAACACGGGAACTATGACACAGCCCAGAGATCAGCAATACCTGAAGACTGGACTATTCTAGTTCAGTAAAGGTGGGAAACAAGGATATTTTTTTGTTTTTTTTTTTTTTTTTTTTTTTTTACAAAGTAGCAGAAATTAGGTACAGAAACACAGTAAATGCTTTAATTTGGCTAGCGCACTTGAGTGTGTAGCCTACCAGTTAAACTAAGCAAAAACAAACTTTAAAAGTGCAAAAAACTCAGAAATACAGACAAAAATGCAATAAAACAACCTTGCAGAGCTTAGTTAAAGAAACAGATAAGTCTATATATACAGAAAAGCAGCTAAAACACACAAACACTTCAGATGCAGTGCAACCTAGAGCACTTGAGTTGTAGCAATATTAAGGTATGAGGAATAAAATCGGATTATACTGACAACCTTCAAAGCTTAATGTGAATATGAGGAGTGTACACACCTTTGTTGACATGGGGTCTAAATCAGTCTGTCAAAATGGCTTATGATCGAACACCAGATGTTTGAACTGTGAAGTTCGAACACTGATTATCACAAAGCCGCGGGACACTGAATTTTTTCCCAGGGAAAGAATTCAGTGGGCCATTTCTGTGGTTTCACATTTATCAATTCAGTGGGCCATTTCTGTGGTTTCACATTTATCAGGAATGTGGTGGGAAGTTACAGGTTGGGTTCAGGTAAGTGTGCGATTGTGTGGACATTAGGGTTAGGGCACGGGTTAGGTGATTTAGGGTTAGGGTGCAGGTGAGGTGGGTGTGTGATAGTGACAGACTTTAGGGTTAGGGTGGGATAGGTGAATTAGGGTTAGGGCGCCGGACAGGTGAGTGTGTGATAGTGATGGACCTTAGGGTTAGTGTTTGGGTTAAGGTAAGTGGATAGATAGTAGTTTATATACAGTTTAGTGTAGGGTTATTTGTAGGATTTTAAGTATATGTGTGTGGATCGCTGTTTTTTTGGTGTGCTTGTGTTGTGTGTGTTTTTCTTGGAACAGCGATTTTTTTCCCTGGTAAAAAAATCACTGTTCCAAGACTTCAATGTTTTTGCATTTCTTGGTTGGAAGTTCAAACATATGGTGTGCAAACTTCAGCCTTTTTGGTGAACTGATATAGACCCTTGACATGCCAGCCTCTTCCATGGTATGCAATGGGGCCACAATACTTCATATGTTAACATTACACACATCTGATATGTGACATATGACCTGTGCAATCCAATGCAGTATCAAACAAATGTGTTAGTCATGCAGATGCTGAATGAGATGCATACAATATGTGGGTTGCATAAGTGTGCACACCCTTAACACAATGGCTTGTTGCAGCACCTAAGTAAACTACAGCAGTCACTTTTCCTGGAAGGGGTATACTAGCATGGCCCATCTTCTCTTGCCATTATTTGGTCAGTCTGCTCTACAAATGTCCCCCAACTCTGTCACATTGGAAGGTCAGCACATGTGCACAGCCCTTGGGGGTCACACAGTGCTTCACTATTGCTGTGGAGTCAGGGTTATGTCTGGCACAATTCATGACCTTTACTGTGTTCAGATACAGCCATTATTAGCAAGCTTTGGATGTATGCTTCAGTTCACCGTTGTGTTTCAGGATGACACCTCTCCCCATTCTCAGCCTTACTGCAGATGCTTGACAATAATGGGCTACACATGAGTGTTATTTTGCAGTGTTCCAAATACTGAATGCCATGTGTAACAGCCTAGTTCTTGCTAATGAACAGCAAACCTAAAGGTATACATTGGCATCAGCAAGGTAAAAATGGCGATGGTGGCCCTGAGGTGGAATAAGGTGTTGCTTGTGCACCACATGTATCTTTATCAATACTGTCTGTAGGTTTCAGCCTTGGTCTCATGACACCATTACACATTGCAACACATGGCTTTGGGAGACTTGATGTTGTACATATGTTACCTGTAGAGAGCCCTGGATGATGTTGCCTATGGAACAAATCTTCCGTCTGATTACCCTAACCTACAGGCCACACATATGCAGATTCTAGGTGATTGTTGTCACAGGTACTGCACAGGCAGTACTTGCTAGACATTCCTGCAAGTCCCTCAGTGTTGCTGTATGTTTCTGTGCAGCCTCTGTGACCAGTTTGCAACATGTGTTGTCATCTGTTTTGGATGGGCATCTGTTTATTTTCTACATTAATGTTGTCCCATACTTCATACACACATATATGACTGTCTGCACTGTTTGCCATGGTATATGCAATGGTGAGATAAGGCTACTTTTCCCACACCTGAGTGCTACCTTTTGGATATGGGATCCATTTCATGGTTTGTAAGATGTGTGCAAGCCACGGCTGCCTCTGTTGCAGGTGAGTGGGCAAATGTCATGGACATACTTCTTGGACAGCACACCATTACTTGGTGTGACATTGAGGCCTTGTACTTGATGGAAGGTGTGTACTCAAGAAGAGTGAATGTTGTCAGTACCTCACAAGCTGCTTCCACAATATGTTATTTGGAGTGTGTGCACACATATCCTTCCAGTGTATGTTAAGGTATGTATTCCCCATATTTATTGTCCTAACATAGGATTCCATATTACACATTCATTGCTCATGTTAGGATCACATTACAGGTTGTAAAAGTTGTGGAATGTGATATTGTGATTTGCTGTTGTTTAGATCATGAACAGTTGCCATTGTAATAGTGCTGTATACACTGTTGTAGCCACTGTATAAGGGTAATGTTTCAGACATGTCCCTACCGTAGGCCATTTGTCCCACCATTATTTTCATCTCTGTCCACACATCTTGCACTGACAGGTTGTTAGGTATACTGCAGGACTCTTACATACCCTTCAGATATACCACCATGGTGACCACTGTGATGCAGCGCAGTTAACACCAACAATAAGTGAACATGTACAGCATGCATTATGGATAGGTGTATTAAAGGTGTGCATGGCAAATAGCATGACCATAGCATGGCCGGTGTATTGGCAAACCTGAACCAAACAACTGCATACTCACCAGCTACAGGCTGCTGCCCCAGTTGTATACCAGAGGAACCTAAATAGTTGTGTGAGAGACTTAATGTCAGTAGCCACATGTGTGGCATTGGTACAGGGTAAGAGCAGCATTTCAGCACATCAACAGTCCAAACCCACAATACTAGAGATTATGCACATCTGTTCAATACTACACTGCAGTAACAGACTATCTTATCTGACATATGCATGTAGATACTTTACAGATGAAAATGGATAAGTGACAGTGGTCTACTAATGTGCCCTATGGCCTTACCTGCATGCTCCTCATCCATTGTGTGGGTGGCACCCACCTCCACAATGCTGTCTTCAGCTTGCTGCTTGACTTTTGGGCAGGTGCCCCAAGGCTGGTGAGTAGCTCCTCAGCATGTGTCAGTGGGAGCTGGATGGCATGACCCCCACGTGAGGATAGCTGGTCCCTCCTAACTGCAGCAGCACACTGATGGGCATGGTGGATTAGATCCGTGTGGCGATTTCGCACCTTCTCATAATTGCCGTTTTGCAGGCTGACATTGTTTACCCTGTGAGTGAGCTCATTCCATAGGGTGGTCCTCTCCTGCAGATCCTGGACCCTGTGCCCAGACATGGCATGATGGAACTGGATTATAGCATCATTTTCCAGGGGTGTGTATGCAGGCCGGCATTCCTGGGATGTTGTACCTGGAAGACATAAACAGGAAAAAAAGTCAGAGGACCTCATACAGTTGTCCATGTGCACATGAACAGTGGGTACTACTTGTCAATAACCCAGACTGTACCATAACACTGTAAGCTATCATGGCTTGTACATCTTGCATTACACTCCTGGCCCTGACCTGGCCAGTTCCTCCAATGTTGGACACTTAATGGCATAATCCACTACACACCATTCATTTCTGTGTAGAGGGATGACAGTGGCCATCTTCCTTGTGGATGGTGTGTGGGTGGTGGCATTAGTGTGTTTGACTGTAGCATGTGATGGGATTGTGAGCACATGCCTGTGTTAATGTAGGAGGAAAACTGTGATGTTGTCATGCCCCATGGAGACTTGCTGTTGTTGCCATCAGTCAGCATTATGTCCATGCTCACCACTGATGTGGGCAGGAGTGTGGGTGATGTGCATATCCCCCCTGTACTACTGTTGTGGACAGGATGCCACTGTTCCCACCTATCCTGTCTGATGCAGGTTGCCTGTATCCATGGTATGTGTGTATGAGGTGTGCTTTACCCCCAGTACAGGTTGACTTGTGTTACTGGCTCTGAGACTGCATACATATGTGTAGACATGGTTGGAACTGGCCTTGGTGGTTTGCATATGTCTGATTTCTAGTCAAAGTTAGCTTTACAGGAGGTCACCTGTGAAGCTACATGCTTCCTCAGATAGAGGTGCACTTGCTTCCAAATTGTGGTCTGCACCTATGTGCCCCTGTACAGCCAATATAGCAACATATTATGTGCTTTGTGTCTTGGTGGTGTCCACCAAGGGGGATTACTCTATCGTTGGTGGAGGATGGTTGTACAGGTAAGGTACTGCTGATTTCATATAGCTACAGTGGATATGAAGTGTACACAACCCTGTTACAATGCATGGTATTTGTGCAATTAGAACATGATCCCACAAACGCACATGTCAACACAATCCCCACCTGTGATGTGTCCTATAGCTTGCTCAGTTCAATAAGGAACTTAACCTGTCCAGTGGAAACATATAGGTTCATAGTCATAGATTCATAGGTGTGTACTAGGCTAATGGCCCTGGAGCCTTTACAAGCCTAGCCCATGGGATTACCCTGACATCGTGACACCCAACCTTAGTTCTCAGTGCCACTGGAGTGATCCATGTGGTGAGTTTTCTATTTCCCATCCACTCATCAAGATTTCTCTTGAAGAGAGCCAGTGAGGTGCTCTGATTGGCATGTATGGGAAGTCTATTCCATAGCATGGGCAGTCTCTGGTTTATGAACTTGTCCCTCCAGCATATGGGAAGTAATTCTCAGTACAGTAAGCCAACTGAATTTGTGTGCACACCCTTACACTGATATGTTGTGTAAACACCTGCTGAGATGATTACAGCATCCATTTGTCTTGGTTTATACTCTAACGTCATATCACATATTCACTTGGAAAAGGTTGCTCACCTTCCATGAAACAGCTTTGTTTCCTTTTAAATAGAATTTTACAGGTCATGGGTCACATTTGAGGTGGGAAACGTTTTGACATGACTTCCTGTGGTTTCATTGGCATACAGCTCACAGACCTGGTGTTCCAACAGGGATGTGTACACTTTGATATCCAGTGTATATGGGTGTTGATATAGCTGTTAGTGGTAGGCATGGATAATGGGTCATAACACAGGTGCACACTTAAGCATGCCTACTGTAGTACCCATATCAGTGTCATGGAAATGCAACAATCAGTAGCAGTACACATTTTATTTTGTTGTATGCAGTGACAGTGTGGGCTGCTTCCCTTTACCTTTCCTGTATGGAAGACATCCTTCCTGTGTATGGGCAGCGGTGTTACAAACAGCAGGTAGCTATACCTCTTACAACAGGACTTGTGGACACAGGCCAACTACATGTTTGTATAAGGTTCCAGACCTAGGGACAGTGTGTGAGTATTGCTGTTATATATATTGAATACTGCTAGTTTTACAGGGTTTGTGCATCCATGCTAATTTTTCATGGAATGCAGTCTGTCTGCATAGCTCTCAACTGTGGGCCTTTCACATGATAGTCAGAGGATTGGCTGTTATGTTTTGTCTGTTCCCCACATAGGTCTTGTCACTGACATATCAGTGGCATTTGCTCTGTTGATTGCTATCAGTACATGGCAACATCCATTTGTGTTTCTGACTTCATATTCCTGAGTAAGGGTATGTTGCAACCAATCCTGTAACACCACCAAATTTCACGGTGTATAACAACAATATTTCAAATATGACCCTGTGATTTAGCCTCTGTCCTCCACCTATATACCAGGCTTTGTCCAGAGGTCATGCAGTAGAAGGTTGATAGTTAATGTTCTATCATTATTTAGTGATGACATTCCTGCTAGCATTCTAGTGATGTTGTGGACTCCCACAGAAGTTGTGGGGTAGGGTCCATATATGTGAGGGCTACAGCTGGACAAAACATGTGTGACCCTGTACAGTCTGGAGGTCAGTGTATGGAGAACACTGTTATATGCCCTTGTAAGACATTTTATGGGGGAGGGGTACTAAATGTTTTTAACCTAGGCTGTTATAACATGTGAGGGATATCAGTAATAAATAACATTAAGGTATATGGCTGTACATTTTCATATGTTTCACCATGGGACTAATTGAAGACTAAAGCTTACTGTCTTGCACACAGTTCTGTCAGTGTGATATTGACATTTTAAGTTAACCATTGTTATGTAACAGACACATTTACATTGTGACAACTAATACTTTCTCCCCTAGGGGTTGTGTACAGAATGTAATTGGAGGCTGTTGGACTACATCTGAAAAATAAAGCCAGCACCTCGACTGTAATTATATGTTGATTGATTCTTATCATCAAGGTAAGTGTGATTTTTTCACTGTTGTACTACTTGAAAGCTTTAGCCTAGACAGCAATGTATGTTATGTTTTGCAGATTACTTTATCATATGTTTTCTTTAAGAGTTGCATTAATCAGTTATATGTACATGAAACACCTAAATGCTATAAGAAATGGCATAAACAACTGAAATAGTACACACATAAACATTTATATCTATGTAAACTGAGTGTGGTGTCATGTCCTTTGCATTGTGTGTGGGTATATGTTTCATGCAATAATTCTCATTTGTAGGAAAAATTAGACACTGGCCATTTGAAAGGGTGGCAACTGTAGGAATAATGGCTGTTTGATATGCTGTTCACCCTCTATATTTCTCTCTCTCTCCCTCTCTCTCTCTCCCTATATATATATATATATATATATATATATATATATATATATATATATATATATATATTTATATATTTATGTATGTGACTGCGGTGGTGGTGCTGCGGTAGCATTGTCGCCTCATAGTTAGACATTGTACGTTTGATTCTCAGTTAGAGCGTCTTCTGTGTGTAGACATGTGTGAATGGGCGTTCCTTCAGTGAAGGTTGTGCGTTAGACCCGGCAAGCCAGCACGTAAAAATCTACTGCCAATCATTAGCGGACCGGAGTTCCACTGTGGCGACCCCTAACCAGGGAATGCCGAAAGACAGGTTATATATTTATGTATGTATGTACATATATATATATATATATATATATATATATATATATATATATAAAATGCATGTGTGTGTGTGTGTGTGTGTGTGTGTGTGTGTGTGTGTGTGTACATGTATCATTAGAATGTTTAGTGCTTCCACATTATACATTCCCTGTGGTAGACTGACTGTTCTGCATGATATTTTAGAGAAATCATCCCAGCATCTTACAGCTGAGATGGCTTACTGGTAACTTGTTGTGGCTATGTTGTGCAGGATCCTGGTTTCAAGACTTGCAAGTGCTGCTTATTTTGTTGCAAGGCAGATCAGTTCAGCTGTGGAGGAAGAGATAATGGCAATAATTACTAGAGATCCCTATTTTGGGCCACTTCAACCCCATTTACAGTGCCTTTGGTCAGATGATTTGCAGTGAGAGGTTCAGAGTATGGATCCGATCTCCGAATGCAAAACATATATATATATATATATATATATATATATATATATATATATATATATATATACATTTTCCCTACTATTGAATTACTGTGCTGCATGATATGTTTGAGAAAACATCACACATATCTTCAGCTCAAATGGCTTACTGGTAACTTTCTGTGCCTATGGTGTGCATGGTCCTGGTTTTGAGACTTGCAAGGCCTGATTATTTTCTTTCTGGGCAGAACAAGGATTGTTGGATACAGAGTGATTAAGGCACTTTTAAGCAGTTGTAAGTGGGTTTGCGCAGTGGTAAGCAATGCTAACGTCCAGTTAAATATGCTTACAGACAGCCTGAAAAGTGCTTAATCTGTGTAGTCATTGCTTAGTACCATGCAAACATGCTTAAACCTGCTTACTGCTGCTTAAAAGTGCTTAATCCCACTTACCCCCATGCTAATTTCTTTAAAGGAAAAGAAAAAAGGGGTGATAGGAAAGTGGTGAAAAGGGGGTACCAAAGAGTGAAAGACAATAGGGAAAGTAGCTAGGGATGTGCAGGATGGGTGTAGGGAAGGTCCATAGCTGTCCATTTCTTCTACAGCAGCAGCTGTGTACATATACTGACTTTGGAAGTATATTTGGACACTCAAACCCCTGAGAGAGGGGTGAGGATAACAATAATATGTTGTGAAGCCAATTAGAACAGATTACATGTGTCCAGTGTACACGTGCGAAATGGACAGCTATGTATGGGGTGACATTTTTTTTGATTGCCCCTTTTTTTTTAAGGTGAGAGTGGAATGTTGGTAAGGATAGTAGGTATATTTGAGGAGGTAGGTTGGGTAGGAAGACAGACAAGACAGACAAGACAGCATACAGTGGCAGCATATGACACGTGAGGGGTAAACACCTTGGACAATGTTTGGAAATTGGAAGCCCATGAGCCCCCAAATAAAAACAGTGGGACTGAGGTCCCTACCCATGTGCAGTCACTACTTCACCTTCATGGCCCCAAAGGTGGCTGTTCTGGGGGCTGAGCAGGAAGGGCAGGCTGACCCTCTAATTGCACCACACAGCCCTCAAGCTGGCATAGCAGATCTCCAAACTCCCTTCGGAGCTCACTACCCATCAATCCCCGGACCTGACTTCGGGTGATAGGATCCTGTCCTCGCCTGCTGCTGGTGGGGGAAGAGCCCCATCCCCTGAGCCGGTTCCACCCTAAGGTGGTGCAGGACCAGTCGATGAGGAGGTCACAGAGTGGGTCCCAGATGTGCTAGTGTCTGGTGCCATGGCCAAATGAGGTTGGAGAGATGGGTCCGCTGGTACTGGCCTTCCCAAACATGCTATGGTGTTGCAGTTTTAGAACATATGTGTGTTAGTAATAGTCAACACAATCCAGGATTAGTTATAACAGCATGCATTGATATTCCCATTAACCTAAAACACCAGATTTGGAACAGTTGCATAGCAAACAGAACACATGCATATATAGAACCACAGTGGCCATTACAACAGCATGCAGGTTACATTGATAGCAACAGGCCACCAAAGATAGTATTTCAACATGGAACATTAATAGAAACACATTTCAATATTTGTTGAACAATAGGACATATGTCCTAACAGTAGGTTTGGTGTAAACATACCCATTGATTTGTGTGTTTAGATTATTGCTGCAGATATGGTGGGGGGAGAGAGAGAGATGTCAATTAACAACTTATATATCCTTGCAGTACTCACAACTTTAATGATCATTGCTCTAATCATTCATCTACAGGTATTATTACAATACCCTATGGCCTTAGTTTGGGCAGTGGTATGTTTGTACACAGTGTATATGTCAACTGTCTTATAGCTATATTCTACTTCTCTTACCTGGTAGATCAGTAGAGGGAATGTTTGTTAACCCTACCTGACTGTTTCTACACATGTTCCCAGATTCCTAGTTGTAATTATGTACATACCTCTCAGTCTCTTAATGCACAACATCTGGACAAAGCTTGACAATATGGGGGTACAAATAGGGACATATTTTGGATATTGCTCATCAACAGAAACTGCCAATGTTTTGACGTAGAGGAGCTATTTGTAAGGATCTGCACAACAGCTTGATTATCAGAAAGAAAAAGTAACTTTCTGTCTCTAAACTGATTCTGCCAAATGTAAATAGCAGCCCATATTGGGTAGATTTCTAGGAATAAGATATCCTTCCTGATTTACTCTGGCCAAGACAATGGCTACTGTGCTTAGCCACAAAACATTTCCCCCCAAGTAGCCTCCAATAGCTCTGTTGGCAGCTGCATCAGTGAGAAGTTGGAAGAAATTAGAAAAAATCATCATTGTGATCCATGAGATCCTATAAACCAAGAACTTCACAAAAATGGATACCGCGATAGGATTGTCACTACAATGACTTCAAGAATACTGAATCCAAGTGGAAGTTAAAAAACAAATTTATTATTGTCTACAGACTCATGATACACTTGTTTCCCATTTCCTTTTCTACTCCAAGAGCAACATTCTAGCTATAGAAAGCAGTTAAGCAGTTTGCCTCACACTGAGTCTTCAATTTACTTCAAAGCTTAGTTAAACAAGTCAACTGCTTTTCTGGCATTCTGTTATACCCACTAGGCTGTTAAGAAACAACTGCCACAAACTGAGAGGTGCACACCTAATCTGGTATAAATAGGTTTAGAAGTAAATTGAAAACTCAATGTGAGACAAATTCCTTGACTGCCTTCTACAGCTAGATTGTTGCTCTAGGAGTAGAAAAGGAAATGGGGAAACAAGTGTATTGTGAGTCAGTGTAAACAATAATAATTTATTTATTTAATTTTATTTTACATTTGTTTACCGGGTAAGTCTGACTTGACAAAATATCTTTTATCAGTGGAGGCCTGGGGAGAAAAGCTCCACATTTATAAATAACAGTATGATACATATACAACGTACAGATACTAATGTTAATTCAATCTCAGATACAAGCACAAAATGAAAAATACATGTTATACATTTCATTAATACAACCATATAGTCTAGGTAGGAATAAAAAGAATAGCCGTACTGTGACTGAAGGTAAAAAAAAGCAAGCAAGTTAAGTATACATATGCTTAGTATGGTATACTATTCATATACAAAAATAACTGGTTGTGTTCTTTTAGCTGCCTTAAGACATCTATTTCCTAATGAGGGGTTGTGCAAGAGCAGGACCAGGATTCAGATAGGCATGATTTGATAAGTTTTTTAAAGTTGGAAGTGTTAGTAGTTCTAATATTTCATGTCAGGGAATTCCAAGTATTGGCTATGCAGTTTGAGTACAGTGAAATTCGAACTGCATTGTTAGGTTTGGTTATGTTTAAGAAGGATTTGTTAGTGGAACACAATACCTTGTTATTGGAGTAGTGTATTAGTAGATTTTGAA
>NC_056725.1:999412399-999417399 GCF_019279795.1 Protopterus annectens | reverse complement strand
AAGTTTAACTCCTCATGCATTACCCACTTGAAAGTCCTGAATCTAATATGTGACATCAACAAAACCTGCTGGAGAGACAGGTTTGTCTCCCAGATGCTTTCCCATCTCTGCAATAGACTTTCCAAACATGTTAAACAGAGCACCTTGCTGACCCTCTTCAAGCTCAGACTTGATGAGTGGATGGGAAACCACTAATTTGTCCCAGGGGTTCCACCTGTGTCCCTCAGTAGCAGGGGCGATAGGTGCTGACTGAGGTTTCTTTTTGGGATAAACTCTTGGCAAAGCTTTTAAGGGCCTTGTAGCTATTAGCCTAGTAACCTTCTATGATCTTATGATCCTAAGTCTTTTCCTGGAACAGTGTGTGTAGGGACTACACTAAATTAATTTTATAACCACAGTCACTGACTGAACTTTGTGTATAAATGAAATGTAGACATTTTTTTACAAAAGCATTGGAAGATGTGCAGAATGTAACAGAAGTGACCTGAGGTTAATTGGCATGAAACACCACAGCTCTTCAACGAAAGCACTGTTCAACAGAAGTAGCAGAATGTGCATATCTATTTAGATGTATAGTATATATGTGTATGTACCTACCTACATTTCTCTACCCCCAGAATTCATTAAGGTATGTGCAGGAATTGTGATTTTAGCACATCATGGCTGTGTAGAGCAGCAGTGTGCCTTGGATATTAATGAAGGTGCGCTGCTGTATGCTCTACTTGGACACGATCTGTGTACAAGTGCAGGGGGCATGTCCATGCAGTGCACAGACACTAAACATGCCCCCTGTGCTCAGAAATTGCTGTACGGCACTTTCTAAGCCATACTGGCATAATATTAAAGAGTACCTCTAATATTATGCCAGTATTTCAGAGGCCACGAACACTGAAATATAAAACAAATCATTTCAGTGTCCACGGACACTGAAATAAAACCAGCAATCAGGAAAGGAATACAGGGGGTACATCACAGCTTCTATGACACACACACCCTGTATTGCTAAAGCACCGTATGGTACTTCGGCATTCTGCAGAAGCAGGAAATGTGTGAAAATGCACACTCTACCTCTCAACCGTACAGATTTTTGCAGAATGTACAGATCTGCATACCTCTCAACATCTTAATGCCAAAAATCTGGACAAAGCTTGACAAAATACGGGGACAAATAGGGACATATTTTAAATATTGCTCTGATAAACTAAGTTGTTAGAGAGTAACAGGGTTCATTTTAACATTTTGAAGGCTTTGAAGTCTGAAACTCAAATGTTATGTCCTGATTTAGTGACTTCAATCCTGAGATCATCCCAGTGATTTCCCAGGAAAAAAAGAGGAACAGGCCAAGAATATGAGCCAAAAATCTGGACATTCTGTGAAAATCTGTACAGTTAAGAAGTATTTACCTCACAACTAACTTTGAAATGTGTACAGATAGTTGACTCATATATTTTGGTGTGTTCCTTCTAAAATGTGTACCTCCCTGACTCCATAGGACCAAAACATTAAGCTAATGCAAAACCTATGTATTCTATCAACTTTCTAAGTTTGTAAGAGGAATACACAGATAATGATGCAGAAAGCAATATGCAAACCCCTACAGTAAATAAAAATAAAAGACACATGTATTTTATTTTTCTGTCTGCAATAAAGTTTAAGTGTAGTTGAGTGGGAGTTCACCTTGCGCAGCTATGCTCAGCCTAGTGTACAAGCCAAAACAGAATAAAGTGAAATAGCATAGTGGTTACAGCTTTTGCTTAACAAGCAGGCATTCATGGTGCAAATCCCCATTCAGTCTATTCATTTTTATCTGTTAAAAAACATGAAAATATATTTTGTTATCAGTAGTTAGTGAATAATATATATATATATATATATATATATATATATATATATATATATATATATATATATTTGTTAACCAGGGTAGTGTAGCAGGTCCAAATGTGAGGTGTCAGTGTAGTACAGATGTGAAGCCCTCATATAAACACAAGTGTCCCATACAGCATAGCCACAAAAGAATGTAAAATACTGTGGGAAGAAATAGACAAGGAATTGTTATGGCTAGGCTTGTATAGGCCCTAGGGCCGATAGCCTAGTACCAACCTATGAACCTATGAAAGCACATAGGGGGATGTGACGGAAGGTAGACATACATATCATAATATGTCATTTATGAAGAATTAACCCCACAATGCTAATAGTCTGTAAAAGAAAAGCTGAACAATGCTAACTTGTGCTCACCTATGCTTAGCCAGTATAAACATTGCTGAAATGTAAATTCTAAGCAAGAATTAGCTTAGCTAAGCGGATTTGCACTCTGGTAAGCAGTGCTTAGCATCTACCCCTTTAAGCAATGCAGATACCAGCTAAGGGGGTTTGCCCAGCGCTTAGCTTAGCATATTCAAAACCATCCAATCATGGCAAAGTGTGTGAAATCGGTCATATTTAAACCTTGCAGGCAGGAATACAGGTCATAACCAGTTGTAGCTCATCACTGTAGGCACTATGGCTGGTGTTGGAGAGGGTGTGTGCTTTCAGGCACAGTGCTGCGGCATACAGGAGTCCAGGGTCATGGTTGGACTCCTTGTAAAAAAACATGATCTGAGACTTCTGCAGGACCAGTACCAGTGCTCCCAATGGAAAGGGGAGGGCTGGGAAATTCTCACCCACAATCTCACCATTGAAACTGGCATCCCTTTTACTGGTGAGCAGGTCCAGCACCACTTTGCCAACTTGAAGCGGAGGAAGAGGGAACTCTTGGACCAGTGGGTCCAAGATGTATGGCAGAGGGATGTCCCAAGTGTGTGTAAGTATTAATATCAATAACTGTTTACCAAAGTCCAGCCTGTGTATGTGATGGATAGGTATGCATAAATGTTTCTCTATCTTCTTTACAGCTCCAGCTGAGCGGGCTGTGAACCAGGATACCCATGCAATCAGGCTGCTAAGGCTGGGTCGTGAGGCTGGTGAGTAACAATCTAGCTTGTAGTATTCATACCAAATAAATATAAAGGATTAGAATGTCACCTTGCAGTATTAAAAATGGGTATGGTCTGTACTGAATTCACCAAACAATATTACAGTAATAGTGTCATATGGGTTATATATAAATAAAACTGTAACTGCCTGTCATTAAAATTCAGAGCCCTGGACTGGTTGTGTTTACTTTGGTATTGTATGAATTGAAATGTGTACAGGTTATGCACAGCAATGTATAGGAATATATGTATAAGAACGTCATAATTACAAGGTCAGATTGTACAACCAAGAGAGTATTAGACAGAAAACATTCAAGGAAAAGACAGCAGTTACTCAATGGCTTATTCTGATGAAACACAAAATCTTTTGTTGTATCTTATGCACAAACAGGCATGGTTTGAATCCCGGGAGTGGTAGTAAGCTGTATGCATAATTTCACCTAGGATTTTGTGAATATGAGTAGAAATCGTCATTTAGTGTTAACAGAAATTTCCTCCATAGGTCTGCAAGGTAAGAAAAGGTATAAAGATAAAGTTATAAAGGTATAAGAAGAGTGTAGTTATACTGTGTCCAACACCCATGGTCCAACTCCAAGGCTGAAAATGACAGCAAGATAAGTGCATACACCAATTTGTCTCCCACAAGAAATGTTCAAGTCTCATGCTGTCACAGCTACTAGTAACTGCTGCCAAAAACCAGGGTGACTGAAGAAATCAAGGCAGAGTATGGCAGTAGCACGCACACACACGCACACACACACACACACACACACACACACACACACACACACACACACACACACACACACACACACACACACACTCACACTCACACACACACACACACACACACACACACACACACACACACACACACACACACACACACACACACACACACACACACACACACACACACACACACACACCATGAGTGCACATATGTAACCCTGACTATGATGATTATGTGTAGAAAAAGTCAGGTAATGTTAACAGAAATTACCTACACAGGTCTGCCAGGTAAGAAAAGGTATAAAGTAGCTATAAGAAGGCTGTAATTATACACAGTGTACAAACATACCACTGCCCAACTCAAGGCAATAGGTTGTTGTAATAATACCTGTAAAGTAATGATTAGAGCAATGATCATGAAAGCGCTGACCACTGCAAGAATCTTCATTTGTTAATTGACATGTCTCTCTCTCTCACCCACCTAATCTTTAACAATAATCTAAACACATAAATGAATGCGTATGTTTTTCACCAAACCTACCATTGGGACATGTGTGCTATTGCTCTACAAAAGCTGAAATGCATTCCAATTAGTGTTCCCTGTTCAAATGCTATCATTGTTGGCCTGTTGCTATCAATGTTACCTCCATTTCCATGCTGGTGCAATGTCCACTGTGGTTCCATATATGCATGTGTTCTGCTTGCTATGCAAATGTTCCAAATCTGTTGTTTTGGGTTAATGGGAATAATCATGCATGCTGTTATAACTAATTCTGGAATGCGTTTACCATTACTAACCAACATATGTTCTAAAACTACAACACCATAGCAAGTCTGGGAAGGCTGATCCCAGCAGATACACCTCTCCTGCCTCATCTGGCCATGGCACTGGGCCCCAGCACATCTGGGACTCACCCCAGGACCTCCTCGTCTGCTGGTCCTGCACCACCTTTGGGTGAAACCACCTCAAGGGATGGGGCTTGACCCCACCTGGGAGCAGCCAAGGACATGATCCTGTCACCCAAAGCCAGCTCCGGGGTCTGGTGCGTAGTGAGCTCTGCAAGGAATTTGGAGATCTGCTACATCAGCTTGAAGGCCACATGGTGCATTTAGAGGGACAGCCTGCTCCTCCTGCTCAGCCCCCAGCACAGCCACCTTTGGGGCTGTGACAGTGCAGTGGTGACTGCCCATAGGTGGGGACCTCAGTCCCACTGTATCCATTTGGGGGCTTGTGGGCTTCCGATTCCCAAATACCCCTTTCCATCCAAGGTGTTTAGAAGAAATGGACAA